>NC_042494.1:106392199-106411244 GCF_005508785.2 Acyrthosiphon pisum
TTTAATAATTTATTTTGGGAGACTATTACTAGTTTTGGGCCCCCCGAGTTGCGCTTATGTGTACATTTAATATTTAGCCTTGCACAGAGGTGGACTGGCTAGGGTTATCCCCCCACCTCGGTTTATAATTTTCTTCGTGAACCGTCCAAACACGGTTCAGTCTATTACACGGACCTAACACCAAGATATTAAATAGCTCGGTTAATAATTTTTTTGTGAACCGTCCAAACACGGTTCAGTCTATTGCACGGACCTGACACCAAAATATTATTTCCCTCGGTTAATTATATACCTCACGAACGGTCCAGACACGGTACGGTCAATCAAACGGACTAGGCACCATAAAAAGTTTATAAACAGTTCAAAATAAAATTAGGACTCTCCATGCACCTATCGGTCTGTTTAACCGACCTCACCCCATGAAATTGTTACTCACATGTGACCAAAATATTAAATATATCTAACGATTGTTTTACAATAATTAAAAACCTAGTATACATGTTATATTAAACCCTGTGACCTACCTATATTATACATAATTTATACCAATACTACTATTGTGTATGACACTTCACCCGAAAATTAAATTACCGAAACTAACATATTACAAATAATATTATGCAACACAATACATAGAATAATATTACATACATATATAGCCATATAGGTTACCAAGCCAAAATGCGTAAAGCTTATAAATCTCCAGTTTCACAATTTCACCGTACTTTGCTAAAGGCACAATATACAATCATCACTACGATCTAATAATCCTTTTTTGATCGAAATAACATTTCTATTAATGTCGTCTGTCAGTTAATTTTCATATGAAAACGATATTTTATGAGTATTAATGGATCATATTATCATTATTTAAAATCTACAGTACTCCTAACAGTGCTACAATACGATTTGTTTCCGTGTCATACAAAAATAAGAAGCAATAACGTACATTTCTTAGTTTAACATCCAATGCATAGTGTACGACGAACTGCACAAAGAGTAGAAAGAATTTTTTTAAAACAAAACATTACGCAGGACAAACTATATTTTGGACATACATATTCTTGAAAACATTAATAATTTATGATGCGCATACCTTGTTTATATTAATCATTGTTTCGATTTATAGGGATAGAAAATATATTAATATTAAATATTTAATATATAAAAATTCTGTTTAAAATGTTTGAGTGGTACACGAAGAGGTTATAAGATTCACGACAATATAAAATTCCCAAAGAGCTGCACGAACCGTGAAAAATACAGAGAACCTGTTTTGAACAAAACACTTTTATGTTATTCGATTGAATCATACTAAAATCGATCATTATTTGTAACACCTGATAATTGTGATATTTAAATTTGTCATCAATATATTATATTTAATTATAATGTACAAAAAATGCTTGGATTGGTATTATCGCGTCAAGCTGCACCAATTTATTGGGATTAGGATCTGAGGTTGGGAAAATACATTAAGTCAAAAAATCTATTAATTCTCTCAAATTTTAAATCTTTTTATTATTTTGGAAGATCAAGTGAATTCGAAAGTATAATATGTATTTTTACACACAATATTACATTTAATAAAAAAAAAGTGCTTTAAAAATAAAAATATTTTATTATTTCGGAATTTTTTTTTGTAATACAAGTTTTATATTGTTAATTTATGTATACTATTTTAATGTATTAGTAGATATTCAAAATATTAATTATAAATTATAATTTTAAATTGTTATATAAGTATAATTTCAAAATAGGTAGGCACTTTTTTAATAATATATTAATATGTAGGACGTAGGTAATTACTAATTATTAAAAGTTGAATAAATAATATAATTAGAGCAATACGAATTATAACTTTCCCGTCGAATGTCTTATTACAAATAATTAATATTTCCTCCTCGGGTCCTCGATACCAAGAGGAAAAAAGACCATATAGTGAAATATAATTAATTATTGTAATATTGTTAAGAGATAATCTAATAATACTTAATGATTAAGAAATTATGATCTTACATTTAAAAATGGTTATACATATAATATAAATTGTAATACAAAATTACGTATAACAGTTCTGAACAAACATGAAACAATACCTATGTCCTGAAGGCTTATAATATAAGCTTAATATATAAATAAAATTCATTCAGTGGATAAATTTCACATCACACCCTAAACTTACTTAATTAATTTACTTATGAAATAATTAATAAGCGACCAAATTATTTTATGCAACTTAGCACTATACTGGAATTGTAGCATGTTTCAAAAATATAGTCTATAAATGTTCTACTTAATTTTATTCATAAACGGAATTCCAATACAATAGCTACATTATACTACATAATATACGAAAACACTTCATAAAATAAATAATCCTTGATGGATGTATAATTTAATTGTTTTTCGCTTCAAAGCACTAAAGTAGTTAAGTGTATACTTAATTCCACTATAATGTGGTATAGTAATAATATGAGATTATCCTATCGTAAATTATTTTCAAAAATTGTCTGTACACGAGATTACATTATATGAGGGTAAAGACTTTTGAAAACTCGTTCTGTTAAAAGAAAATACTTAATTTTTTGTGGTTATAGACTTGTATTCATATTTCATACAAAAAGTGTATGGTAGCCGGTAGGTAAGTTACTTAATTTAACATCTTATCATACTGTGAGTAAAGATGAGTTTCCATAGTTACAAGAGAATTATATTACAGTATACGGATTATCACGAGCTTGTATAAATCTTAAGCAACAAGACTTTGATTCAATCAAAATTATTAAATCAACAATTATCTACTACCTACACTAAAATTATATAACATCATAATACCATCATATTAAAATTGATCGATATACTATCTCATGGACCTTGGCATTTGCTTAGGTTGCTCTAGATAGTGTCTGTGGGTTGTGCATATTATAGTAGTCGGCTTATCCTGTCGTGATAGAAATCTGTGAATAATCTGTCACCTCGGTTAAAGTTTAGGTTTTCCATAATTAAAATTACATGGTGTTCTCCCGGCACCCGCCCTAAAGCGAATGACCAGTGTGCGGTAAATGGCCACACCAATAAACCCCAACGCGGTAGACTCGGGAATCAATAATCATAATAAAGTTAATAATGTAATTTACATTTTAAATACCAATTTTTGGATTTTAAAATTATAGGGTATGTAATGCTAACACAGTCCCCCCTCCGGTTCTCGATACCATGGGAAAAAAATAAGATTTTAAAATGATATGGAATATAACAAGATTTGATCAATTTTAGGTTTAAAAATACAAAAGTTTAAATATCTCATAAAAAATAATATGTAATATTTAATTAAGCAAAGAACATTATACATAGAATTGTAGAGCTATTAGCATAAGTACAGCTAGTTTTAGAAAAATTCTAACGGTAATTTTGAAGCTAAATTGCTAAATAACTATGCAGCTGTCTTAGAAATAACATTTGATAGCATTTTAACGGTACGTGTTTGTAATTGTGTCTATATAAATAGCAGTATTTTTCAAAAATAATTTTGTATTTTGTTATTTTATAAAAACATTTATTTTATAATTATCAACTAAAAAGAGGTATATGCAAATGGGTACCGCTCTACTGCACAGTAGGTGTTTCGAGAGGTCACTTTAATGGATGTATTAAATTTGAATTCAATGATATAAAATTATTGTATACGATAAACGATCATAGGGCCCTATATTACTAAGTAATTTTATGATATAATTGTAATTTATTATGCTATTAGACATCAGTAATATAGTTTATTGAATTGATTTTTGTCAACAAAAAAAATTTCTTTTAAAATTTCATTGTGTGTATTTATAATAATATATTATAAAAGTTTCATATACCCACAAATAATATTTTTATATTACAACAAAGAAGCTAAAATCGTTATTCTTTGTAATAATATAAATATTTGTTCAAATTTGAACTTAAAATAATATACATAAAAAAAAACTGTGTTTATATAATTTTTTGATATTTTGATTAGAGTACTGACTACTTATGAGTAACCTTCCCAGACAGCATTTTGTAACGATAATATTATAATAGTATTAATAGTATTATTATAACGTTATACTAATATTATTCAGGATTATAATGTTATAATTATTATTAAATAAAAGATTGCTGTCTGGGTTGTTTTAAATTTTCAATTCTTATCTAAACAAATTGAACATTTTATTCATATTTAACTACAAAATAATTTGCAAATTTACGACATTTTGATGAATTTCGTAAAAAATTTTACTTTAAATGTTTATGAAAAAAAACCTGCCAATGTTTCTCAACTGCTATTATAATAACAACTTATGAGAACCCTTGTATACATTATCAAGATTAATTTTGACCTAAAAAAAAAACATTTTATTAATAATCTATTTGAAAAAAAACCGAAAAAATTGAAAATTTCTAATGTCCATAAATGTCTGTTTTCCTTTTTTTTTCAATATTAAGAAAAATACTGGTAATTTTCCATTTAACCTCTCAAAAATACCAACTAGATAGTAGAAAATCTAACCATTTTTTCGTGTTACAGACACGAATCATAAATAACATAAATCATTGTAAAATCAATGCATTAATCACTCCGCTCAAAATCTAAAATTAGTCGTAGAAAATCTTAAGGATTATAACTATTAAAATAAAGCAACCAATACAAATTCATTTAAATAAATAACATATTACAACTAAACAAAGAACGGTTAATTAATCGAACGGAAAAGTGCTCAGCAATTTATTAAAATATAATATAGTTTAGTTTATAAAATATTGAAATACGACGAAACTTCCCCCAACAGACACCTCTAATCTAACGACTTTTTGGTACCAAACTACAAACTTTCTTCAAATTTAACCCTTTGTATAGCGGGACCAAGTTTCAGTGACCGAGGGTGTACAGTATTTAGGGATTTCACTGTATTATACAGAAATATACCTACTAATATTTTATATTCTATAGTCTATTATACAGAAATTATGCATATATTATAGATCTTCTTGTTCTCTATGCATACAGAATTTAAAATAAAAAGTGAAATTGGCAGTACAATATATTATATGGTTAACGTTGTTATTATTAAACAATTTATTTATAATATGACATTAATTATTAACACATTTTTTTTAAACATTTATTAATGTAACTATTTAAGGACGAAAGAATAGCTATTATCCATTAATTATTTATTAAATATTATATATTGCCTATTGAGTGCATTTTAAATGTTGCTTATTATGCTTTATTATGGCATCAAAATCTATAATCACTAATATTATCCAGTTTAGTTTAATCATAGACTTATAATATATAGACCACGCATTACGCTCGTTTTGTGTGTAACACTTTAAGCCAACATATGTGCGAGAGAGACCACTGAACTGTTATTGTTCAGTGAGAGGGACAGACTCTGACATTACAATTTCAAGGAGCTTATAGATAATTTGTACATTACTCCTTGAGATTATAAATATATAAAATTATTATAAAATTGCTTATAATCTCCTAGAAAAAGTAATGTCAGAGTCTGTCTCTCTCGCACATATGTTGGCTTAAATATATTTCACTAATGCGGCGTCCATATATTATAAGTCTATGAGCTTAATTAATAATTAAGTTTACCTGATTAATGATTATGTTTAAAATACGGTAATATCTTATAAGATTGTTTTTTATATGTATTTTGTTTTCAAAAACATAATTAGACGTTAACTAAAAATCAAAGTTTTAAACAGCTGATGTCTTAATTCGTTTAAAAATAATTTTCTTAATAAAGTATACTTTATTCAATTTTTAAAGCCTTTTTTACACCTTTTAATATACTGCGTAATTTCCAAATTAATAATATAAATCTATAATATACTGAACTACTGGATGGTTTGGATAACAATAACTAGTATTGATTTTATATTATTCTATAACAATTTAAAGATATTATACTACATTACAACAAAAATATACCTATTTAGGTACCTTTCATTATAATTTTATATTTCATACGGACCTAAGTCTAATTACAAGTATATATTATGATATATATTATAATGTACAATAAACCATAAACAATTTACAATCAATACGGATAAATATTACACTTTGTATACCTGAACACTAAACATTTAGTTCAAAACTATTTTTGAATGTATAAAGACTATTTACAAAAGGGTCTATCTTATATTTATTTGCTAATTATTGTAACGTCCGATTAATTGGTGAATTTGAATTTAAAAATGTGGTAGCAGAATTAGCTGGGTAGAACAAATTGGTATTAAGTAACATACGTTCATTTATTTTAAAATGTATCATTGCTAATAATTTAGAACAATCTATGCAATTTTTTTTACATTATACAAAAAATCTTAGAGCCGTTTATTGTTAAAATGTAATGTACTTTATGTCATTACAATTTTTATTAGGTACTATTTGTATGTTATGTTTCCGTACATTTTTTCCCCAAGACAAAAATATATAGATTAATGATAACGTTAGTCAACTATAAGGATTTGTACAGTTATACAACTGTTATTTTCGTAATATTAATGAACTTAACCGGGCTTAAATTGTTCTCATTATTTTCCAAACTATTATTCATAATGTTTCCTTTCTGGTCATAAATCTCAATAACAACAATCGTAATTAATTTTTTAATGCGCAGTTGGACTTTCTTCAGGTGAAAATAAAAATAATAAAAATATTGATATACCTATTATTATTATCGTTTCACAGATTGCCCAACTCTATGCACGCCATATGCTCCGACCGGCGATGTAGTATAGCCATCAAATTATCGTATCTACTGCCGTTCATTATTTGCAGCCCGACATTTCTGGTGTTTGAAATACTGGAAACGAAAGTCGTTGAAAACGGCACTGTGGCCACGTTGTACCACTTGGGTTTGAGCACCATAGCAAGGGTGAACCATGAATTATTGTACATGATACATCTGTGGACATATGCTGTAATCATCAAACTACTGCCTTGCCTAATACTAACCGTCGTTACTATATCTCTGGTAAGTGTAACTTGTAGTCACAGTATAACGTCGCTACAGCAATGGATGAGCAATATTATCACTTTAATACATATTATAATATTATGGGCTCTTCCAAAGATCCAAAATCGCCAAACTGGTGAAAACTAATATAATATTGTGATACCCTTATAAACATCGTTTTATGAATTTTTTTGTTCCAAGTATACATTTTAAACTAAAATTAACAAAGGATGTTTGAATATAAAATGTTTGTAGACCACCCAGAATGCATTAATTTTTTACCACCGTGTAAATTATTTTTTTTATTAACCTTTTTCAACGTTTGTAACAACAAAATCTGAAATAATTATTCATGCGTTTTTCTTTCTTTATATAATATTACCAAATTATCCCATTAATATTCACTAAAAGTTCAAACCATCGTAGACAACATAATAATCCTTCAAAGTATTCCTCTCAAATTAAAAACAATTTTTTTTTTATTAACCTCATACATTTTATCTCAACAACTTAAAAATTATTCAACAACGTTCTTTGAAATCAATTTTATATACGGAACAAATCTATACTTAAATATTAGGGTAATCTTCCAATCGAAAATATCAATAGTGTAATTTTAACTTCTAGATAAACGCGTTGAGTGAAGCATCTGAAAGGAAAGCAAAGCGACTTCCGACCCAGCAACAAATGGCTCGTATAAGGAATATGAAACTTAAGAAAAGGATGGACCGAACTAGCCGTATAATGATTGCGGTGTTGTTATTATTTCTTGCCACGGAATTCCCGCAAGGAATACTGGGTCTACTAAGTGGCATACTGGGAAGGGGTTTTTTTCAAACTTGTTACAGTCTATTTGGCGAGCTTATGGACATGTTAGCTCTCTTGAATGCGTCGTTAAACTTTGTATTTTATTGTTGCATGAGCAAACAGTTTCGTGTAGCATTCGGTCAATTATTCAAAACCCAGCCTAGCATTATGTTTAAGCCCAACAATATTTTGGAGACATTCGTATAGGATTTGGAGGAGGGTTAGGACAGCCAGATTGAAACCTTGAAAATTAACCAAATATTGTTATGTAATATTAAATATGCCCGCTTTTTAATCCTGATGGAAATTACGGGTAAGTTAATTTATTTCATAGTTTTTAAATATGTTCAAATATAAACGTTTAACAAAATTATAATCACCATTCAAGTCAATAGCTTTTTTAATATAAACTTAAGTTGCTCAAATATGACAAAATGTCATATTTTTATTATAATAACTAATTTAATTAATTTTCTTAATTTAACACTAACTATAATTGTCATAATATATTCGGGTGTGTTTTTATATATAACAATATTGCTGACTCATATAAATTAGACTGCATTGACGGGGTTATAATTTTTAATTATTAAAAACATTTTTTATCCAAAAGATATTTTAAATACACACAAATAATAATATACTTCTGTGCATAAAATTAAATTGGTGATGTAGTAAATTCTTGATTAAAAATCATATTTTCATATAATGACTATTTAACCGAATCAAAACATCACCCACCCATTTATTTTTTACTTTTTTTATTATAGAATATGGAAATATTTTTCATAATAAATATTATTGTTATAATTAGGTATAAAAGTTTTTAATACTTTTATTGAACTAAATTTATATATATATTGGTTTATAGTGACATAATTATTATAAAATGCATCAATATTATATATAGATATTAAATAATCATACATAATATAAATAATATATATTTATTAATTAACAAGAAAAAAATGGTTTTAAAATACATAATGTTATAAATCCCTGAGTAAATATTTAAAAAACACTTATTTAAAATAATAATATTAATTTTTATTGATCTACATCTGAACTAAATGTACCTATAATAGCCTCAATAATAGTTTATTCATGTGAAATTCTTATTAATTTAATAACTTTAAGCAAATTTATTAATTTATTAATTTGTCCAATTTTTTATAAGTAAAGCTTGTTGTAAAAACAAGCGAAAATATTTTATCATAACTAAAAATAGATTGAAATATATTAATAAATAATAATATTAATTAATTTAGAAATAAATAATTTAATATAAAGAGCTATTGAATTAATATTATAAAATCTACACTTAACCAAAACTAAGTAGTTATACAAAATAAACATTAGGTAGTTACTTTAATTATCTACAATGATAATTTTTAAAAATAAAATTAATTTAGTAGTAGCTTGTAGAAGTCTGAACACTTTTCTTTTTTTTAAACATATATATCAAGAAAAATAAATAATCAAAAATGGATATTTCTACAAAACATATTGATGTTTTCATCATCCAGGCTAAAGAAAGATTGGAAGCTGCTGCAAGAGCGAACCCTTGGTCTTACCCTTATATTTTCAATTTTCACAATATTGTGTGTAGTTCAGTTGACATCACATAATTCCATACAATACAGTGAAACTTTATATTTATAATTACTTAAATATGGAAATGACCTATAATCCATCTGTAAAATAGCAACCTTGTGTTGGACAAGACACAAAGTTAATTAATTCATTTTGTTTTTTATTTATAGGGCCAACAAAATAATATCATTATGAGATCATTGAACTTTTTTAATTGTATGTATTTTTTATTCAAAATGTTTTTTAACTTTCATGACTTTTGACTACATGAGATAATTTTGAACTATTGAGTAGTGACTACTCGTTTTTATTGATTAGGTAAAGAAATGTATTAAGGCAATTGTCAATACAAATAATAAAATAATAAAATATTCATATGTTACCTATATTAGAATAACAAAACCTGTCCATTATTTGATAAAAACATATTGATATTATAATACATTTTAAAACAGTTCATGTAATCTATTAGTCAACAGACCTACTTCAAAATAATTTAACATCAATTTCAATATGTCATTTTTAAAATATAATTCTAAGGTTTGGCACAATAAAAGAGTTTGATTAATTCATAATTTATGCATAATACCTACAATGAAAAATTAATTCAACATACTGCAGGAGGTAAGTTTATTAAGCCAATACAAACTGCCATTGTTAGTAATATTCGAGTTCCAATACTTTTTAAATATAAATATGACATTCAAAATATTATATAAATAGCCACTTTATTTATAATGAAAACAAAAACAATACAATAAAATGTATTTATTCAAACATTTACTAAAATACAAAAATTATAATAGATTAAAACCATTCAAGTTATATTATTATTGATAATTTTTTAGGAATTGTATTAATTTACCAATAAAAGTTGCCTTTTTATATGATTGTAAAAGACACATTTATAAAGGGCTATAATATTATAACCTACATAAATCATCTAATGTTTTAAAAATTACTTAATTCAATATTTAATCTAGGAAATTTAAATTTGATAGAAATTCCTAAATTTTACAATTTAATGTTTTTAATATGTATTATGAAATGTTAAATAAATGTAAAATAATGAAATAATTATAAAATATTGAGTGGCATAACTTTGAGTTGATTCACTTTGAAACGTTATTTCAATAGATGTGTGTAATGCGTATTTTTAAACCCCACACACAGCAGGATATTTCAGGATATTTAATATGTAAAATATAAGTTACCTATAGTGAAAAAAGAGATAGTAACATATTGATGTACCTATAATATTATATTAAATTATATGTTATTATATGTTTCAAACGATTTTCCTGTGTTTATGTTTACCATATTGTTATAAAATATACATTACTTTTCGAAATGAGTTTGTACAAAATGTTTGAATGAATATTAAAATATAATATATTATCGTGTTATTATTTGATAAAATGTAACGTTGAATATTCGTTCAAAATAATGTAAAAATATTATACTATATTAAATTGTTATGTAGTGTGACTATTCGTGTTGGTATTAAATTTATTGCAGCGTGTTTTTTCGTCAACCGACTTATATAACGCATGAACAGACTCACGGTGATATCCTGGGCACCGTCCTGACACGAAGCCACGAACGTGATCGCACGTAACCGTTACCAAACGTTTCTGTGGCAAAACAAAACACATTTAGTGTACCTGTCCAACACAACCAGCTAAACCTGACCATAATACAATATTATTATTGTACCTACACAGCGAACGTGCCCACGTCCGCGATAACAGTATATTAATGGGGCGTCATTCATTTGGGCGAATGACCCAAAATTCAACCGAGTACACAAGCATACATCATTTAGGCAAAAATGTAACTGGTCGTTTGGCTGAATTTTATCCTTGACGTTGTTGTTACGTCCTAAAGTCTTTGGCATTGAATCAAATAAACGTACCTACTGCAGAGCATGTAAAAATGAAAGCAAATATAGATTTAAACTCAAAAATTAGTAAAATTATACTTTACTAGTTTTCGACTTTACTCGCGTTATCTGAAGACGAAATTATCAATACTGACGGGAATATTTAATATAAAAATAAAAATAGAGGATATAGAAAAAAATTAATATAGGTAGGTCGAATATATTTTCGAAAACGCCATTTTTCTACTTTGCCTTATACCATAGAAGTTGCATACCTACACATAGATTCATGATATTCAAAAAAATATCTCTTTTAAGAGTGGATAGTATTTTTTGGTAAATCAAGAAAATAATATGTTAATAATAACACGTTCAGATAATCTTTGATTGTTATTAGATTCTAAAAAGGGAAGGAAAATGTATTAGATATGTTAACTATCCAATATACATATACCTATAACTTTCGGCAAAATGATATTATATTATCATAGATACAAGCTCGCCCAGACGACGTATTAAACATATTAGTCGTCTATATAAATTTCATCCGAATAATATGTAATTATGAGTTCGCCCAAATGAAAACCACCTTATTAGTAAATAAACATTTATTATACTAAACGACCTTGGTCCCCGTGACCAAATATCACATCTGAAATGGCAAGAAATTGTTGCATGGTTATACATCCGAATATTCCTAGGAATTGTTGAATCCCACATAGCCCAACAGTTTTTAGCCTGAAACTGTTTTAAAATTGGTTCGGATTGAGACATACGTAAAATATTATTACGCCCAGACAAAAATCAGACGCAAAAAACTAAATTATTTTTAATTTTAATAATTTAGCAGCCTCGACATACCTAACACTATAATAGATGCGCAGCTATAGACCGAAATGACGCGGACACCACCACACAAATTTAAAATTTCCTAAACAAAATCAAATAGTATAACCTAATTAAAAAAAAAAAAAAAAAATACTGTGGTTAATGGTCACTGTCACCGATGTTAATTAAAAACAATATTACATTTAATCAATATTTATTTTTATAATATATCAATATATATTTTTATAATAATAAGTTTGTAAGATATTGTGTTTGTTTTGTATTGTTATTTGTTACATGTATTGTTATATTCTGAATATAATCGAGGAACCTAGGAATCAATTTGAGCTTACTGGGATTCGTAATATGTATACGTATTATTACTTCAAGTAAGATCAAAACAATAATAATATTGGTATAGGTACGGTGGTGATGTATAGTGATCCGCGCGAAACATCATGTGTACAATTTAATTAGGCTCTAATTTTACTAGAGTTATAGCGTAAACGCACATAAAATACTAAATATAGACGTATGAAAAAACAATTACAACACAACGTCTATGCTTGTTCAATTTCGAAGCAAATTCTGTTGTGACTAAAATTCATATTATATTATAATTAATTAGGTATCCGTATCCTATAACGCAACTTGTACCTATACATTTAATATGCATGGAATATAAATTCACGTAGCTAAAATACACATGTATATGTAAAATAACATATACACATTGCACAACATACGTATACATGAAAACTTATATAATTATGTACATTGTACGGTGCTATGGTTTACGGTGGCGCCGGAGTGGTACGATGATTTTCCTGCAGGTGGTCGACGGTGAGATTCCGTGTATTTGAAATCAAAAGTCTGCGATACTGCGATGTTTGCAATAATTGTTGAATGTAGTGTGTTTCTACAGCGGAAGGAGCAGGTAGGACCGATCTAACGTCAGTGTACACTTTAACTTTACTGTATTATGATATTATTATGTGTAGGTACATAATATTATAATATACCTACATACATAAAATTAATACGACGTGGTCGATAAACTAAATAATAATATGACGAAATTACGAGGCTAATGAAAACGTGCTGCGGTGCCGTAAGCCGTTTATATAATATAATACCCATAATGCATATTATTATGCACGTCGAAACAATGAGTTGTCATAAAAAATATTATTATTACGCAAATATTCGCCCAGCAATATGCACGTGCATTGTCACTGTGGATACATTTATTACGATATAATATAATATATCACATTGTAATATCGTATTTATACGTTATTATAGCGATTCCGGGAAATAAGAAAATATCTTTACATTTATCCTAAAAATTACATAACGTGTTACAGCAGGTATACCCACTGATTTACTTCCGCACATACGCAGTATTAACACTATCGTACAAGTATCCCTCGTCGCTTAAATTTCTCCTACGAAAATTATTAATTAAACTCACTGCAGCCTACCTATTCTGAGGGGAATAATAAACGTATTAATTTCTTTCAGCATTTGAAAATATTATAAATACACGGCGGGTCCAGTAATACTACATACCTATAAAGGCTCAGTTTCAGTTTCCGCTTTCTATTTGACTGAGCCTTTATGTTGCGAGGTTGCACAGTGAATGTCCAATCATCGGTATCACACAACGATAATATTTGCACGAGGTCTGCCTATTTCGTGAATTCCAATTTCTCCCCAACTATTACGCCATGACAATTTCGTTTGGAAATCATCATTGCCGCCGTCGTGTGCGCGCAGTATGAGCACAATACTGCAGGCTGGTAGCATTTCGCGGACTTCGTCGGTGCCGCAAGTTTTTCCATATGGGTCGGCAAGTAATAGGGAAACTTTGAACGGATGCCAAATTAAAGTTTTCAGTAAAGTATACGACGTGTTTACTATAGCTACCTATACACACAGACTCCCACTCGTCTGGTATTGGCTGGGTAGTCTCGGATAAACTGGAATAAAACAAAAACACCCCACCGTTTCATATTATAAAAATATTACTTTTCAAATACGAAAGTGACGTGATTAACTCTCCAACATAATATTATTATACGCATCAAACTTTTACTCTTCCGTCTTACGAATTATGTGTTATTTGTTTTTGTTGTACCTGTACTCTGTCACTTCAACTGTTGTGTAAAAATAACTCATTTAAGTACAACTGTCAATCGAAACTTGGTAAGTGTATTGTATATGTATATAATATTATTATTTAGTTATTGAATTTTCCTCTAACTAGTTTTGATTTCAATTTATATTTTATTCTGAATAATACATATATTATGATCCGACCGTTTCACAAATTACCTGCGAATACACCTAGATTAAAGGAACGTCGTAGTTACTTTAATTAACAACCTTACATGAACTTAATATTAGATATTACTCATATTAGAATGATATTAAATAACACAACTAAAATATAAAGGATGAACCTTATCCATATTTATGCCAAGTTGACAAGAGTACCTAGGACATTTTTAAATTACATTATTATAATACGTACCAAGACATACCTACTCACAATTGTATATTATTCAACTGATATTTAGAATACATAAATAAATATAATTCCTAATACACAATAATGTTAGTATTACTTATTTTTCTGGGCGTAAATAATGGAACGAAATATGACATCTGAGAAAATCATAAGTTCTAATAGTGAATAAAATTTTTTCTGTTTATTTACTTTAAAATGTTTAAAAACATATAAACTAATAAATTATGAACACCTTTCAACAATTAGATATAGTAAAACATAATATATAGATTTGATCATATAAATTGTTCATAATAACTAATAAGCACCTAATAACTAGCAACAATAATTGTTTGTATATTATAGTGATGCGTAATAATAATTATTATTCGCATTGTTATACTATTATGGTTTTTTAATAATATAAAAAACTAATAACACCTACTACTAGGTACCTAGTATAGTATTTACTAATAAAATTGATTATAAATACTACCTAGTACTTATAATCTATGCTAATTATAAATATATGAAAAATAGAATTATAAATCATAAGTGTATAATCACATGAGAAGATATGTTATAAGCATATAATCATTATAGATTAACACCAATTTTCCTACAAATTACCTAGTTTGTTTCGAAAATGTTTCGGAGGTTCTGATAAATGATAATTGCGAGCTTAAAACTTGTTCGATAATATTGAAGTGTAACTAATATTATAATATTGTCGATAGTATGAATAGGTAACTAAAGTGTCGTTTGTCATAAAAAAATAATATTATTTCTTTAGATCTTTAATATATTATCGTCAAAAATCAGTGGTTTTTGACAAACAGTTTAATATACTAACAAATAACTTAGTTATCAGAATAGTTGTAATAAATTAAGAAAGTTGTATGTTATCACTATTGTCACTGCACTGTATATAATTTATCACCCCGTTAGGACCGTTATCATATTTTTTTTATACACAACTTGCAAATAAAAGTAATTAATCATAATACAGTAAAACATCCCATAACAGATACCTCCCAATAGCGGGCTTTCCAAATAGCGTTCAGTTTTATTGCACTTTAATTTTTGATTTCAATCATTTGTCTCGTAAATTTTGATTAATTATTGTCGATAGCGTAAATAAAAGTCAACACTATTAAATTAAATTAACCACTGTAAGTTTATACTACCTTGAACGTACAAACGTACAGTCATTTAAATGTAAGTGCGTTGTCGAAAATAGGCAAGGGTTTTCCCACTCAATGTGACCTAGCTATCAGTTTACACTTTTAACTAAAACAAATTTTACTTTTTTACAGATTTTAAACAATCAGTACTTACATAGTTAAATAATTACACATACAGTATATAGTAAAGTATAGTTAACCATTAACAGTATGTCAGTATTATGGTAAATTAACAGTAAAAAAAATGTCCTTAAGAACGTTCAATAATTATTCAATCAAATAATAGTTTCTTAATCATTATCGTTTCATGTTGTTTGTTTTAACTATATATTTTTGTTGTTAGAATTTTATTTCAGGGTACCTATCAAATATTACCGATGGATAACTCATGAAAATTCTAATTTAACTGTATTTTAAAATAAGGTTAGATACACACACTTGAAACTACACGTCATATAATATAGGCATATAACGACAAGCTTACAACATACTAACATAATATTGATATAATAAAATGCTACTTCAAATATTATTAGAAGTGTTTACTCTCTTTCCATAAATAGATCACGTAGGGTACTATACTGTAGTAGGGTTACATACATGTTAGATATATAGGCAATCGAGATACATAAAATATCGATCATAAATATCAAATTTTTAGATAGGCTGCCGACGTACGGTCTCCTACGAAGTACCGATGGCAACGAAACAATTATCTATACTATCTAATCTAACTACAATATTTATTGTTTTGAATAAACAGTATACTTTGAATATTTAAAACTTTTGTGGCATTATATATTAGGTCTATTATGTATAATAATTTTGACAACGACATATTAAATTATATTGTTAGAAATGAACCTACCAATAGATATTTCATAAAAAAATTTGATGCTATTATACTAATTTATACATAATACATTAATTCATCCAGTTCCAAATCAAACAAAGTTATGCATATTTAACTGAACAATAGACAGGTCCTCGAAGTTACAATGAATCCAAATTTGATCACGCATTTCAAAGTCATAACCAAATTTTAATACACCATAATATTATGATCACATAATTACTCTATTAGCTTTAGATCATCTGTGTCCATCTGGAGAATCCAATATTAATTACAATATAGGTAATCTAATAGTTTGATAAAACTACCCAAAATTGTTTAAAAGCATATCAAATACCTATAGGTATACCTACGCAAAATATCTGTTTTACCCGTAACGTAAATGACCACATTAAAATATTATTTCGTTCCTTCGGGGCATTCGTTTCAAATTACAGTTAGGTATATACCCACAGCGCTTATATACCTACTACGCAGTAAAGGTTGGCAAATAAATACTACACTTGTTGATTCATTCAAATTAATTTTTATATGGAACAAAGAAGTTTGTTAACGGAATGAACAAAAAAAAACCATAGAAAATAATATTTTATTTTATATATTGTTCCAGAAAATAAAAGGACGATAGTTATCGATCTCACAATAAAGGATATAGGTAAATAATGATTTTAATCAGGTTTAATGGTTTGAATAATTCGGTTGTCTAATAAAACGAATTAACTTGAATCGTACTTATGAAGAAACGTAATAAATTAACTATATTTTGTATTGTATACAGGATGATTCACCAAGCATGCTCACGTCCATTTTTACTTTTAATAATGGATTTATTCAAATTTTGATTCTTGAAATTTATGAATATACTCAAATACCATTTTTCAAATTCTAGAATTTTTTGTACAATTTGATGAGTTTTCTGTGGCGATACAAACTCATGTCTTTAAATGAGACCCCCGCCCCCACCTTTTTTACTGTAAATTATTTTGTGGATAATTGGAAAATTTTGTTGTAGATCGAGGTACCTAATTCAAAATTCAAACGAGTAGTTTCTCAGTTATTAAAATGTTTGTACTAAAAATAATATTCCTTGAAAATGGTTTTACAAAAATATAATATTTTAATTGATATTGATAGATTAATATTTTAATCGCACTACAATTTTCAATTCACCATAGCACCCATATCTTACAAATCGATTATCATGGACCTAATTTGAGCTATTATCCGCATTCCTTAACACAAATTAAAATTACTCAAAAACTAGGTACTAGTCCGGATTTTGATTCTGATACGTCAAACATTTTTATAAAAATGATCTACCTACTAAATAATTTACAGTAAAAAAGAGAAGTTCTCATATGAAAAACAGAGGTTTGTATCTCCATAGGACACTACTTAAATAGTCAAATCTCAAGAATTTGAAAATATGGTCTTTAAATGTAGGTATTTAAAAATTCCAAAAATCAGATTTTTAATAACTTAATTATTGAAGAAAAATGGGGTTGGCATACTTATTCCTTGGTGACTCACGCTGTATACATAATAAATAACTGAACGTTTATTGTCTTATGCATTTGTAAACCATCACTATATTGAATTATAAAATAGAGGACAATGGGTTTGAATGTCTAAATCTTAACGAGAATTATTATCATATAATATTCGTGATCAATGAATTAAACTATCAAAGATAATTATGATATGTTAGTTTGTTAAATCACTTAAAATATTTAACAATTTATTCAAGCTGTACAAGTGAATATAAGCAAAAAAAACATAATTTATTTATACATTATTGGAGTAGGCCTTTAGAGTTTTAATAATACATTAATGATTTATTTATTATTATTAAAAAATTATTTATTATTTTTCAAATTTACATAATTTACTGTCAATTGAAAAAAATCGATATTGGATGTTTAGAAACTAAATTACCCATCGTCTCAATAACACTATAATATGTTTAATGTTTGGTTGACAATTAGCAACGCTTAAGCTACTTACTATAAATCCAAATTTAAACATATTTTCTGACCGTCAAGAAGTGTTATATTAGCTCACGTTTTGTTAATCCAACAAAGTTAATCTACCGTCTTTGAAAGATTAAAATTTACCAATATATAAATGATTATTTAATTTAAACTTTTGTATCAAGTAAAACATGAACAATTTTCCTATTTTTTACAAGAAAATATCTTACACAACCTGCTTATAGTTACTAATGTATTATATATTTTTTACGTTGCATCAAACTCAATACATATTACAAAAAATATGTTCTTTGAACATAATCAATAAAATAACTGATTGGTAATTAAATAATATTACAATGACCGTCCCTCTGTAAATAAAAAGAAAATAGCTTTAGACGAA
>NC_042494.1:106411344-106419787 GCF_005508785.2 Acyrthosiphon pisum
AATCTAATTTTTAGCAGTTTTTCGTAATTTGTCAGTGGTTTTTTCTGTTGCATTAAATAACTATTAAGAAAATCGAAAAATAACCTGTCTTAAGTATCATCTTGATCCAATTTGCTAAGAGATAAGGTGATATATGTTGAAATCGAAGCACTCCTTCTGGTAGATATTTTGTATACAGGATATAAAAAAAAATAAACACCATTGTAAAATCACTAGCTTCCTCACTCCGCTCAAAATCTAAAATAATTGTGAAAAAACAACTACAAACTCAGAAACTAGACAAACAACTTAAAAAAAAAAACATAGGGCATTCATAAAAAGACAACATTTTAATTACAGTTAATTTTTTTTTATTTCACAAATTAAAAATTATAAAATATACCTAGATTATATTTTAAACACATTTACTACTTAGTGTTTTATACATTTAAGTAGATATATAAAATACCACTGTATTGTGTTATCTTTACATTACTTTATATTATTCAGTTCGATCACGTATTTAAAAAAAAGGAATTAAATTACTCGTTAAGTATAAAAGTTAACAATTGACTTAATTTGTTAGTACCTTTATTGTGGAGCACATTCATGAGATAATTTATAGTTGTTAAGTTTGTTTGCTGATACATTTACGATTTGTCATTATTTTTCGATATCTCTACCAAAGCTATTATTATAATTAAATCTTATATAGGTACCTTTTATCTTTATGTGCCCACATATCCTCTGTAAAATTAGTAGCAAATAATGAAATACTATCAATATACTTCTACATACTTCAATATATTTTGTAAGTTGCATAACGTATAGTTATTATTCAACTGATTTGTACTTAAAACAATATTAACAAATTACAGTACAGTTGAATAATTTCCAAACAAATAATGTGTTTAAGCAGTTCCATAAAGTATTTTCAGATTGAACGACATTTAATTGTCAATTTCAATTAACGACTTCTAACCGAGGCGGCTATTTGCTTTCAGTAATTAAATTGCCGTACAAAATTACAAATTATGCATACGATTTAATTTAACAATTCGAGATATCTTATGGAATCGAAATAACGATTTTTGTGCTCACTCGATGACTATATTATTATACAGAAAGCTATTTATTTTAATGGAAATTTGAACGAATCATCGATCTGCTTAACACTCATGGCCTTTATCATATACTATATTATATACTCAGATCAAACATTTTTGGGAATGTGAAACGACATTCGTGATTTTAACCTGCACTTGTAAGTAGGTATATTATAAATAACACTCTTTAAGTCGCAGGTAAATCAACAATAATGAATGTTAACTATAATATATAGTCACCACATGCACGACTGAAGGCAAAGCGATGTAAGCTCCGATTCCATGGCTATAATAACCATATTATGTCTCTATTTATATTTTAATAAATATTTATTTATCGTATATAAGTGTTAATGTCACAGCATACTAGTAAGATAAAAATTACATTATCCATCGAGATTTGTTGATGACCATCATCCAGGACGAGAGTACTAAGTTTACCAGCAAACACAAGATAAGGGTGGATCAACACATAAATTCATCAGCAATTCAACTACTCGATAACTCTCAAGATACAAGGCGCCTCAAACGTCGAAGACCATATATGACTAAAGCAAAAAAAACGCTTTATGTCCAAGTATAAAGTATTAGGATAACCCGAACGTGTTTTGTATACTATATCAATTAAAATATCTAATTATTTATTAATTGTATAATAATATGTATATTGTATGTACACGTTTGAAATATGTAGGATTGTTAAAGATCATCGATCGTTAAAATAAAAAAGACTTCGGTAGGTTTAAATACAAATAATAGTAAGACTGTTGTTCATGTCTCGAGCGATATATTTATAAGTGTAAGTGACAAAATGAAAATCGTGAATTATTCGAAAACATTCCTTTGGTTAGATAGCTTAAATATTGAATCAGCGTAATATACAAAGTGATTTACCATTCACCAGGTATGCTCAGTGTTCACCCCCCATTTTTTCATTTAATGATTAATTTATTCAAATTCTGACTTTTAGAATTTTCAAGTATACTTAATGACATTGTTTTCAAACACTTAAATTTTTTGTATCACTTAAAGATTATCCTGTGGCAATACCAACTTATTTTTTATCAATTTTAATCACCTTTTTTCCACTGTAAATTAAGCAGATTATTTTTTTAATAATGTCGATGTATCCAAACCAAAATTTGAATGAGTAGTCTTTAGATATTTCACTTTAAATGTTAAGGATAATTGGTCCATCGAAAATAGGTTTGGGAGATATGTGAACTATGATGATTTGAACATTATAGAAAATAATATTAATCTATCATCATTTTATATTTTGTACACATTGTACATGTTTAATTGCTAGATTATATATTACATCTATCCTTTAGTTTTGTAAAAGCATTTTTAAGGACTTTCTGACTATTATCTTTTGGTGGGTACATTTTTAAAACACAAAATCTACTCATTCAAATATAGGTTTAGATACATCCACATTTTTAATAAAATCATCTGCTGAATAATTTATTGTAAAAAAGGTTAGTTCTAATTTTAAAAAAAAAACTTTGTATCGTCACAGAACATTATGTAAAAATCAAAGAGTTTGAAAATATTGCCCTTAAGTATACTTACTTAAAAGTTTAAAAAATCAGAATTCGAATAAATTATATTATTAACGTATTAAAGTATTATAAAAGTAAAAAACGGAGGTGAGCATGCTTACGGTGAATCACCCTGTTTGTAAACCTAGTGTGTAAAATCTCACCAGCACCATATTGCAATATAAAATAATATTATACAATATAGTATTTTATACAGTGTGAGGGAGAGATACATTATAGAGATGAGAGAAAGAGAGAAAACAAGCGCCACCGTTATATCTGTTTTCCGGGGTCGGGGGAAAAATCATATTTCATACATTATTTCATCGTACTGGAAAAGCCCGCGTGCAAAATGATTCACCGACATTCGCAGTGGCCGTTGTCCCTCGCTAACAGTCAATATAAAATAGGCTAGACGGACTCACATATGTGTAGGGATTTTTTTTTTAAGGGGGAAATATATGGCACTATATTTTTTTGCGATCGATGGACATCATATTATTATTGTTATTATGACTATTATATACGCGTATTGCATATAATGTGATGTGGTTTTACTTGAGCCCGCCCAAATCTTATGCATTTACATGGTATACTGATTTTCCTACTGAATATATTATGATTACGATACATCAATATGCAGCTACACATTTGAATCTTATTGTAACACCCATAAATACTTAGTCTGGATGTAACATTATAATTTGAATAGTTTTTTTATTATTTTTTTGAAGAAATAATCCACATTATATACTATAATATTGTGTAATTGGTTTTAAAAATAATTTATTGATAATTTGACCATAGGTACTATTACTCTTCATAGTTTTGTTGTTTGTTGGACCTGGTAATTTGTTTTAAAAGCATTTGTATCTCTGAGTACTGATTTAAGCTACTAGGTATCAAACACAACAATTAAGATAGATTCCTACTTTATTTATCAGCTTACATTAATTCATAATTGTACACAACATATTGTATAACAAATAAGATATTTTTTTCAAACATAACAGCAATTTGGAAATGTTGAATAATACAATAATTTAAATTTAAAAATATTTACCGAATATTTTAAAAATTTTATCAAAGACAGATTTTAGTAATTTTATGAGTGAAATGTATCGACCTCCAATCCTCAAACTTCGATGCAGTTATGCGTTACACTAGTTATTCGTTAAAGTAATAAAATAAAAAAATATATAAATAAAGAATATCAGAGATATGTACCTACATAGTATATTTTATGTTTATGCCGAACATCATAACATACATTTGTATTCTGGAGAATCGAGCCATTTCAGTCAATTGCCAGTCGATTTCCGTTAACGTATGATAAATCAGTGTATAATATAATCAGTGCATAGACATTTTGAATGGAGAAGGAGCGTAATAATTTTGAATGCAGATAATGATAATTGATGCCTCTCAGACAATAAATATAAACAAAAACATTTTAAATGTATGTCTCTATGCCGTCATGCCTATATATATTTACAATAATATATTATACTATGATACTTAAAACGTAAGACACTCAATATTTCTAAAATTATTGAATTATTTGTTTTTAAATCAGTCATTAAAAATATTTTTTTTCAATGAAAATTTATATTTTTATTATGGTTAACTACCTACTATTAACCTATACCTACCTATTTGTTCTAAATACGATTTTTGTACATCGAAATACTCCAAAAAATACAATGGAACGTATAAGAAAATATTTTCAAAAATATTCCTAGATTTTGAAAAAATAAGTGTCTTACGTTAAAATAATCACACGAAATAATTATATCAATATATATTATAATATTATTATAAACGATGATACGATCGGTCTTATTCCGATGTCGATCAGTCGAAGCTGATAATCTCTTCACGTACACGTGGATCACATCGACGCTGCCAACAACCCTAATTGATATCACTCCGGCTAAACGCTGTTGACATGCACACAGCCCACTTCACATGTATTACACAAATATTGAAATATGTATATTATATAGATGTCATAATAACATACGTGGAGTAATTAATTGTTTTCAGCTGACCCATATCGAAATTGTCATTTTATATACGTATAATATTATAATAATAATTACCCATACGGATATATTATGCATATAAAATCGATCGTCATAGAATGAAACTATCCCGTGAGTTATACATTTTCAGAAATATTCGTCTATCAATAATTATTACTAAAGGTAGTAGGCATTAGGATCAAGTATAAAAATAATAAATGTATTATTTTATATTTATAAATTAAAGATTATTAAATTTGAAACTGTGGTCGTTGATTCTGTTACAATAATATTATTATATCATCATAATATAAATGGGAAGCTACGTCATAGTTTTGCGATTTAGTGTGGTTACGTTTACGTGATATTTTTGGAAAAATGAAAAGTATTACATTTGTATTTTGTTTTTATGTGTTTGACAAGGCAGTATAAATACTGTTTCCATTTATTTGTTATAATTTCGAGATAAATGTAAAATTGTAAAAACATAATATAAGTAAATTGTTGTTTATACTTTATTAGATGTTACTATAACCAGTGACGAAACAAAATTTAGATTATAAACTACACTATAATATAATTTTAAAACTTTGTATTTTGCTTAACAAAACACACCATAAACAAAAATAAAAACTTCCATTTCCTGTGTCAACAGTCAGATTATTTTAGTTTTAAACAGTTGTAAATCCGTAACTAATTAATATGTATTGTATATTTGAAGTATTTGCAATAAATCAATACCTACATGTATAAATTATTAACTTGGTTATGATACAAAACTATCATGGTACGTTGGTGTAATAAAACAATTAAGTACCTATCTCTGTCTTTAAACTTATTGATTAACAAGAATATTGAGTATTGTAATTAGATATCACTGATAAACATAATATAGAAATGTAACTTTAATAACTATAATAGTTACGACTTTGATGTAGGTATATATGAGATTATCATATATATTATCTCTGTTTTTAATTCGCTTTGTAATATATATTATATTAACCGTATGAATAATAAACTTCATATACTTCCATTTCTTATTAGATAATTTTATATTTTTGGCAGTTCCCTAAGTTCATTGATTTTAATACAATTTCGTTCTCTATACATCCCACCATGACTCAAAAACCTCGCAAATCGTTTAAATAAGTTTTTCAGCGTTTGAGGATTGAATTTCAGAAAAAAGTATTATTATCAAAAAATAATGACCATTTTTTTTGTTGCTAATATTTTTTTTATTTTTAGCAATTTGATCCCATCTAAGCACTAAACGTGTTGAAAAAAATTCCCCAATTAAGTATTCGAAAATCTGAAACTCTAAAAACGTATTATGTTTAAATTAAAATGAAATATAGGTAGATATATGATATTATTTCACAAATTATTACCAAGTTAATAACATTTTAACATTAAGGGCTTATAATAATGATTAAAAATGCCAATACTCAGTCATGTTTAAAATAGGTATACCTAAAATGTCTTTAAAACCTTAACTAACAATATTTCTTTTATGATAATTTGTATATTATACAATTCTTACAATTTCACTTAAACATTTTAAGATTATTATCGAAGCAAATGATGATTTATAAGAGGTTTACTTTATAACGATTTACTGTATTGTACAATAACTCTATGAATAAAGTGGACTTAAAATAACAGTTGGTCTTCGAGATAAGCTGTAATTGTGTTAATTATATAAAATAATAAAGCTTAATAAAAAAAAAAAAAAAAAAACTTAACTGAAACAATTATAAATGTTATTACTCACTAAATGAAATTACATATTATGTAATTGTATCATCCAATTTGGGAACTTTAAAATTTTAAATTTACAAGTTTTGGATTAATTCTTACAAAATGGAGCACAAACTAATGGTGTCATAAAAATTCCAAAAAGTTTAAGTTACCTGTATGGTTAAACTTTCAAGGATAATATAGGGGTAGTTTTATTATTTAGAAAAATTACAATATGTAATTAAAAAGAAAATAATAACTAAATGTGATTGGTACATGTGTATAAAAAATTGAACAATAGATTTTAACTCGATGAGAGAGGCTATTCATTGATAGAACTCTTCAGAACTTGTTAAGCTAATAATTTATAAGAGTTTACGACACCGGAATCTATTCAGACGATGTAGGGGTTGTCGGCGTGGACTGGGTAGTTGACTTGCAAATTCTGATTAAATTATTTAAACAATAACTACATTCAAATTCTGGCTTTCTGTTATAAGAGATCAATATTAATTTAAAGTTTAAATAAAAATTAATATTATAAGTTCTGCATTGATGAATTTCGAGTTTGCATAATAATTATTATTGTTGTCACTTTCACAGCGTATATATAAGTTTTGTGGTTTTATAATATTGATGTCTTGGTACTATTTTCGACATGTCAGTAAATTAAAAAGTGGGCAAGTAGATAACCGCTCTACTGTACAGTAGGTGTAAAGTGTACCTCACCATTAATAGTAGGCCGTTGTATGTAAGTGTTAAATTTGAATTCAATAATAAATCATTGCACGTGAAAAGTGATTCTGAGTGGAGATAATTTCTCAGTCTAATAATCACTGCCTATTATTGTAGTTGTTTTACCGTTATAATGGTACTAATGTACTATACTACTATAGTAATGCAGTAGGCGTTATACAGTATAAATAGGGATTCCGTAACAAGTTTTAGAGTAGTAAGTAACTTTTAATGTGTTGACTTTTAAAAGGTCAACAATTAGAAAAATCATGTTTTATAAAAATGTATTTTAGAAAGTGTTAAAATTCAGAAAACTATGTTTTTTTGGAAATACAATTGTATGGAATGAATTGAGTTAAATAAATATGTTCAGTGTACGTCCAAATTGGTATAGCAACTCCTAGAATCATATTTATAGGACATCTGTACATTATTATTATTGACATTACGTCGTGATAAGGATCAACGATAACCAAATCAGGTACCGCTACGTTTAATTTTAGCACCCGGTATATTCAATTAATGAGAGAAGGGTAAAACGATTATCAACAGTTGTATTAAATTGCTATTTTAGTTGAGTTAACAGCTGAGCCATCACCGGTGGTGTATATGCGAATTTTGTGCGCATTTCTTTTAATTTGTAAAGAATAAATTAAGAAATTATTTTTAAAAAAACTTTTAAGTTTATTCATAATAAATTGTTAAATATTAATGAATTTTCATACACATCTAATCAAATTTATGAACGCAAAAGTTTAACTATTCGCTATTGAAAATGCTGCAAATGTTCAGCTAAATTTCAAACACATTTTGTAAATCCAAATCTTGTACTTTAAGGTATAGTTTAATTATTTTATTGATCATTGTCATAAACCATACACTGTAATAAATATTTTTAAAAATTCGATCAAAAAAAATCAATCAAATATAGTGAAAACCACAAGAAAATCTGTAAAGAATCAATTTCTCCAGTTTCAACTATTGTAGGGTCTAATATTTCAAAATGTGCTACTTAATATTTAGTAATCATACAGTGAAAACAAAATTATAAAAAGTCAAACAGTATTTCTGAAATTAAAATTCTAGACTATTTAAAAAAAACTCTGTATAGAGACATATTTTTATAAAATCTATTTACCATAATATTGTTGGAAAATCTGATTTTATCATACTATTCACTGCAGTCCAAATCGATTTATTGGATAATACTTATTAGATAGAACTTTTAAGTCCTATTCAAGTATGTTTTCACAGTTTTATATATTATGTTATATTATGTGTTAATTGAACAGCGCTAGACAAATTGTAATTCTCC
>NC_042494.1:106420040-106432579 GCF_005508785.2 Acyrthosiphon pisum
CTTGCTGAACATTCAAATTCTTTATTATCATTTACAGCGATTGATTAATAGAAAAATGCATGAATTAAGATTGGTTTCCTCATATGTAGTTCATACTGGAAAAAAAAAAAATAATTACATCAACACTATTTTTTATTAAAGGCATTTTAAGCTCAAATTTGGATGGAATCAAACATTTAAACAGAGAATAACGATATCAATTATTTTGTTATATTATATTTTATATGCACAATGATATTTCAAAATATTTTGGATTCATTTTATGCTGTTGCTATTTATCCCGAGAACTTACGTATTCACACCATTTTACGATAAGTTAATATTCTACTTTCTCATTTTTCACGTTTGATTCCTCTCCCTCTCCCTCCCCCCCCACCCCCACCCACAGAAAAAATAAATAAATACCAACTATAGATATATTTTTCTATCAGAAAAGATATTGAAGTTTGAGGTTGAAACATTTTTACTGCTCCAAAAGGTGATGATGGTTGATGGACACAAAAAACATTTTAAAATACACAGATAATTGTAAAATCTAAACATTTGCCGTTCCACTCAGAATCTAAAACATTATAAAAATGGTTCATTTTTAATATTTAAAATACAATATAAGTCGTATGATATTTTATTTTTTATTAATTCATTATTTATTATTTGCAAATTTTCGTTAGTGACATGTAATTCAGGTAGCATTTTCACCGAGTTAATAATTTGTGTACTTCGTCTGTAGCTTAGATATTTATAAATAAAAATATATTGATTTAAAATTCGAATGAGTATACGATCCAATATAAATGTATCTTTTAATTATTGTGTAGATCGCCATTTTTTATCGACGACGTGTTACCGATTAAAACCATGATAACTTCTAGATATAACTACCTGTATAACTAAATTTTCAAAAATAGTATCTGTTTTCATAACATTCAAAACAAAATTTAAATAACGATTTAAACCATTTCGTTATAACTTATAACCACTAAACCACGTAATAAACTAGCTATTGGGAGACGGAGTGGCCGAGCAGACAAAGGCGTCAGTTGCGACGCGCACCGACGTCGGATCAATCCCGACCACGGGTAGCATTTTTCTTCGGGCAGTCACGGTGTCCGGAGAGAGGGGCCGCCTACCCCCACCCAGGCATCAAGGGCGTCCGCAGAAATTTTTCAAGGGGGGGGGGGGGGCAAAATATTTTAATTTTTGGTTCATTATATAATTAGTGATAAAGTACCTACTTTTTGTGACATGTTTTCTCTCATGTTGGTAGGGAACGTAAATATTAAATTATTATTTATGTGTAGATAGTTAGTACTTATAAACTTACATCATTAGTTTTGATGAACTAATGTACAATTTTAAATTAACAAATGAATTTTTTTAACAATTCAAATATAACCATTGATTTGATAATTTTAGGTTACTTATAGGTACCTATATAATTACATTTGTATACCTTCTATAAAATAAAGAAAGAACCACCAAACTACCAAATATTTATCTTCAACCATGGTAACTATTATTGTACATGATTGTACCTATGCAATTTTTATTCTGTGACAGTATGACCATTAATATTATTTTAAACAAAAAAAATTTAAAAAACAAGTAAAAATTTGGTTGATACTGCTACTGCACTTGGCCTCACCATCATAATTGAGTGTAATAAAAATCAGCCGGTGAAAAAATGTTTTTTGGTTTTAATTTAAAAATATTTATTTTGTGATATTTTATATAACATAACGATTATGATAATTAACCCAGAAAAAAGCCAAGTTGGGGGGGGGGGGGGGCGGCGGCAACTGCCCCTACTTGCCCTCCCTGCGGACGCCCTTGCCAGGCATGGCAGATACCTACAGGTGCTCACTACAACATTCTGCCAAACACACAAACGTGGTCTTCCAACCGTTCCCCACCATACCAAAAACCCTACAGTACCATCCCATAGCTAAATGGTGAAAAAAAAAACAAGCTATTAGCACCAGTATGACGCAAGAGTATATTATTTGAAAATTACAATTGTAAACCCATAATAATCTATATTATTCATTTAAATTGTATAAACAATAATTTCATTTGTTTATTATCAAACACGCCTGTGAATAATTAGAAAATATATTATAATAATATACCTACCAATGAAAATAATTATGAATGAATTCATTTAAAATTTACATTTTATTGTAAATATCAAATACTTGGTTTTTATTTTATTTTCTGGAATACGTTCGGAATCGATTGTCCATTAAAATCACACCAAACACGAAATTGTGTAGAACATTTTTATTACAGCAATAAGTGTTTTCTGAAAGTTATAAGAATGTCACCATATAAACGAATTGCAGCTTTTCTAGTTCTATTTCTAAATTTTAAAAACTGCGAGTGGTCAGCTATAGTGTTTGAAATTCAAAAAAAAATGAACACACTATGCTGTCATTACCCATTGGAAAGTATTAACATGCATTTAATCAGCTACCAAAACAATAACGTAAAAAAAAGTTGTGTTGGAAAATGCATTGGTTCAAACAATACGTACATATTTTATTTTGGAAAATGCTATTTATCAATGACTAAAATAATGAAACTTCATATTTAGGAAAAATATATATGTAATATTATCATAGGTACCTATATTATGAATAGAACATGATGAAATTATGCTGGAAACTTCACTCGATAATAAAAATGCATTTCCTTTGAAACTTTATATTCTAATGTGTTTTTATGGGATACTTATTGTGCCAAATATAATATATGAACGCATGCTGCACACTGCGCTGCAGTACGTACCGAGAATGTGTAGTCATTCGCATTGTGTATTATACCCTCGAGGCTGGTTTCCTCATTTCTTTTTATTAAGTATTTTTTTATGTTCGGGTGCGCGCGTCATAGTTGTCTTATGAAAGACTCGATTATTCTGTATAATATTATATATAAATAAACTTTTTTTATACGTTTCTCAGAAGACTATATTATTATATTATATAAAACACTATATTCTTGAACGTAAATAGTAAATGTAAAATATATATATAATGTTTGGGTTTCCTTGTAGATGGACGCTTGTAAATAGACGCTTGTACGGTGACCTATAGGTACTATGGACCGTACAGACAATAACCGTTAGAGGATATTTGATTAAATTTTAACGTTTTGGAAGAGGGAGGGTTATTAATATTTGTGTTTAATAATAAATATAATTGTATACCTACATAAAAAAAATAATACAAATAAAGACTACGTTTAACATTCTTGTTAGATGTTAGCAGATAATATTTGAAAAACATCAAAGTTTCTAATGTTTTTAAAGGTATGTATATTTGAATACACTAATTAATATCCATCGCATAATATGAATGTCATCCCACATTAAAATTCTGTAAATCTGATAAAATTCAACAGATATTCAACAAACCATCCAGCTAACAACTGCTATAATGCTGTATGTAATGCCATAATCCAAATATTTCCCCCTGGATCTCTCTCCGACTTTCAAAGATCTTATTATTTCCCTTTTCTCTCTCCTAACTCCTTATAATTAAATAATTGATATCTTTGAATTTTTTTTTCTTTGACATTAACCATAAAATTATGGTTGCATGTATCTAATTGTGTATAACAATTAAAAACGAAGCCTAAAATATGTAAACCATCTCAAAGTTGATTTAATTTATTGGAATAATATATTAATAATAACTGCGATATGCTGGTTATCCTTATATTTAGTATTTACCAATAAACGGTAAATATAACCAATATTTTATAAAACGATGAAATTCAAAATTCAAAATTATTCTAAATTATAAATACTAAATAGTATATACATTTTTATTATTATTAGGGAAATCCTTGGCCACTGGCTATCATAAACACAAATAATTTTTCAATAATTATATTCTAACACACTATTGAAACACACTAAGATATTCATCTTAAATTTGTTTAAATTTATTTTTAAATTTGTATGCATTTTAGGAAGGTCAGTATAATTGTTTGGTGGATACTTAATGTAATTTCGAAGGACAACTTTAGATTTTATGCATGGAATAAAATGTAACTATTTCAATTCCACTTTGAGTCATGGAATTGAAAGTATTCCGATCAATGTGAACAATTAATAGATCCCCTTTTGTAATCGGTACCTAGAAGTTTATAATTATTTTTTCATTCACAATTTCACAGCAAAATATTAATTTATAAGTAATTCACCAAAACTACGACACTTTTGTAATTATTTCGCAGGAAATATTGAAAAACTTATAAATGAGTAGGTACATAACATATACCTACACCGAATGGTTCTTGACATTATTTCACGATTATAATATAGTTATTTATGACCGTGGGTGTATACAAATTAAATAATTGAAACTCGACGGTATAATATATATCATAATATACTAAATTTAAGCATCTAGCAGTCAGTGTATACAAAATTCAATATATTATATTTGTAAATTATTATAAATAATAAAAACACATATTTTTATAATGATTTTTTCTTTCTACTTAAGTTTTACAAACATTGCTCGGCGATTATTACTGTATAATAATTACAAACCAACAGTGTACATATTACATAATATTATATAATAATGAATATGGTTGTTAATCATTATTTACATTTTACAAAGTCGGTATAACCTACATGTAACTAAATTGTACAGTTTGAAACTGAAAGATATTCTTCAATATAGGTAGGTATCCACAAGGTAGGTACTCTGTTCGAGTCTTTTTTATTGATTTATCTTCTTTCTCTATACCACATTCATTAACTTTATCCGAAAACATCGAAAACAAAACATATTATAGAATTTGCAGCTGATAACTAATATTAATACCGTATTGAAATACTGTGAATCTAATCATATCAAATAAATATTTGTTTTCCGTTTCAGTCTAAATATTATATAATTTCAACATCAGTACACATTCGTATTTTACATGTAAATAAATACTTAAATTAAATCTGATGGCTTCGTTATCAATTATAATAGCTTATATCCACTTATAAGTGGATAAAATTGTGCTCATATACATTGGGTATGATAAATTAAGTATAAGTGCAACAATTTCAATAATATATATTGCCAACAAATAACAATAGAAGAACATGTATTTGAGTAATCACCAAACTTGTACGTATCGTGTGATTACCTACTTTTTGACTTAATAAATTATGAAGTAGAAAATAATGTTGAATTAATAACTTTTTTCCTGTACATAATTCTATGATTTGTACGTAAAATAATATATCGACGACAATGGCATAGTTTAAAATATATATATCAATTATATATATGTTAATTAAATTAAAATGATCAGATCATAATTATATTTTATTAAAAAAAAAATGAATATCATACTATTCACTCTCAAAATCAACAAAATCAACAAGTCGCTATTTCACGTTATAATTCATTCTGCAGTTAAACTTTTTTAATAAATATATTATCTCTGTATCGGTGCGCCACAGTCCACAGACATCCTTTTCGTCAAGTATACACGCATTTTCAATTTAGAAGATTTTCGTTATGGCAGACAACTGTACAATCTCGTTTATGATTTTATACCTATAACAATGTAATAATAGAATTTAAATTTTAATCAAATTGTTTCCTGCATGCATCTATGTGTAATAATATGTAGATATTGCGAGTTCCTTTGCACATTGTTCGCTATTTTTAATAAATACAAATAAAATGTAGTAGGTACCTGGTACGTATATATCGTAATATTATAATATTATATAATATATAATATATAATATAGGCGGTACATTGTCTACACTATATAATAAAATAATACAAAAAACACGTGCATCAGCATTTTATAATAAAGCATTTTGTTTTTTGTTAGGTATACGACGTTTACACGAATTTGAGTCAAATTAAATAATATAACAATTTAAAACTATAGAAAGATGCCACAGAGCGTAAAGTGATGGTGTACCTATAATATACGCTTTATAATTTTATTCACAAAATATATTACAAAACTGACTACCCGTTTGTAGCACTTGTGCATTGTGCATTTACATTCTACATGGTGTTTCTTTTAAAAATTAATAATATTCCTACTTTCTAGTAAATATATTGAATACTGAACAATAAGTTTTTTTTTTTTAGTTATCATAATAATATAAAGTTTGCATGAAAGGTGAGTTGGCAAAGGGTCCCCTGCAAAATTTGTAGTGCATCACTAGTGAGTAAGCTCGTCTGAACTTGGAAACTCTGAAATGCTAATTAATGAAAATTTTCAAAATAAAAATGATTATACAACCATCAAAAAACTCTACCTATTTTTATTCTCAAAATTTTTTGAAAATCATTCTAATCTAGTTTTTAAAATTGAAAATATAGGTATATTTCTATTTAATAATTAAAAGTCAATAGTGAATTCAACGTTAAGCACAAAGGTTACAAATACAATTATATCTACATATGATGTATAACGCAGGTATTGCTTATATCTATCTTTTTTTAATAAAAAAAAGTAAAAAGTTGAAAATAAAATAGTTCACGAAATTATTGTAAATAACTTCTACTGTCAAATGAATCACCTTGTATATATTATTATACATCATAGTAACACATAATGTACATTGTACGGTATAATAGTACCTTCAAAACAGTAACAACGGTATTTTGGATACAATACGTTGAAACAGGTGTCTCGAAATACTGTAGTTTTTCGGTTATTGATAAAGATTAATAATAAAAAGACGATAACACGCCAGAAACGAAAACTGACGTACACGGTACACACGTGCTATACACACATTTAGCGGCGTTTCGATGTTGTTCGTTGTTCTAGATATTGCTGTGGGTTCATTAATTTTTATAATATGTTGCAAAGGTTTTCTAATCTGCCAAAAACGAGTGTTACGTGTGCGTCCTAGCTCGCGGTATGAACGTATAACCAATAAGCAATCGTACCTAAAGTCGATGTATATATTTTATTTTTCGTCAGTATTTTAAGTTTAAACACATTATTTGTCTGTTGAAAATAGTGTTTTTGATAATATGTTGTTTTTATTTTTATTTAAATCGACTATCAAAGTAAAAAAACTTATCAATACATAATGGTTATCTATAGTTTGATACAACGGATTCCTTTGTTTGTCCATAATGACATGATAAATATTATTATTTATTATGGTAATAACTAATAACGCTTTCAAAGGTAAAATCAATTTTAAATTCATATAATATATTTGTATTATAATAATATGCTTTATTTAATCTCGAATCGTATTGATCTGCCACAGCCGACGATGACGATTATGCTATTTTATTGTACACGTTGCCGCAGTCCCTGCAACAGGCCTACTGTGTTATTAACTGCAGATGTGCCTTATATACTTATATAATAACAATAATTTTAATATTATTATTATTATTATTATTATTATTATTATTATTATTATTATTATTATTATTATTATTATTATTACTGTGCTATTATATAATATATTCGTCACAAAATTAAAGTCTCCCATCACGTACACGTTTATACATTTAGTCATTTTGAGTTAACGCGTTCAACTTTTCTGGTTCTCTTTTGTATCACCCAGTAAACTAGGTTTTCGTATTGCTATAAACAATTTATACAAGTTTTTAAATCCAATTTCAAAACGAATTTATTATATAATAAATTAGATTAATTCTATATGCCACGTATATGATAATGCGTGGGATTTAGCAATAAGGATCATATATCTGTTTTACGTATTTGTCGGTATTTTTTTTTTCCTGTTAACAAATTGGATAATATATACAAAACGTAAATAAACAAATGAACCATACAAAAACGGTGGTTTACCTATATCGTATTAAATGCTGAGCTTAATGTTCAGTTATAACACAGTTTTATTAAAATAAACTGTGCACATAATAGCTGAGTTTATACGATTGACGTTTTATTTTTACTAAACAAACGAGCCTGAATTTTTGTGCGTTTAGCAACAGATTATATATTATATTTTATTGAAATTTAATGTATTATTATATCTTATGATGCGTACATAATGTATATCATGTCATGATAAGATTTAGTGTTTCATTTTACAAACGGTGTACATTATTATATTATATACCTATAGTAGCATAGAATAGCAATAACTATACGTATAAATAAGTTACTATAAGCTACTTTTAGGACTGCGAGTACTAATTGAAAAACAGATTGATAGGAATAAAGTTACATATTTGGCCTTCATAGACCTGGAAAAGGCCTTCAATAAAGTAAATTGAAACAAAATGCTGCTCACACTACGAAAAATAGGTGTTGGACAACAAGACCTGAGAATCATCCACAGTCTTTACAAGAATCAGACAGCTTGCATTAAAAATGAGAAATCACAACTAACGCTCAAATAAAAAAGGGATTCCGACAAGGGTGTACGTTATCACCACCCCTTTTTAACTGCTACATCAAAAAAGTTATAAATATAGTGAAAGCAAAGCTAACAAGACTAAATATTGGAATCAAAATTGGTGGAGAAAATGTTTCAATGATACGATTTGCCGATGACATTGTGGTAATAGCAAAGAGTGAAGGTGACATACAGCGTGCAGTTGAAGAAATGAATGAAATGCTCAGAACATCAGAAATTAAAATAAATAGTGCAAAAACAAAGATCTTAGTCTGTGCTAGGGACCCGAAAGTATAAAAGCGGATATATACATAGGTAGTTTAAAACTGGAGTAAGTAGAGGAAATGGTATAGGTACCTATAGAGAGAAAAATCACATCTGATGGCAAGAGTGCCCCCGAGATAAAACAACGCATAGCATTAGGAAAAACTGCCTTTAATAAAACATAAGTTGCTCACTTCAAAAAAGTTACATCTCAATGTCAAGAAGAGACTTATAAAAACATATGTATGGAGTGTTGCAACATATGAAAGTGAAACTTGGGTAATAAATGATATCGAAAAGAAAAAAACCTTCGTGATGTGGCGTTGGAGGCGTATGGAAAGGATAAGTTGGATAGAGCGGAAAACGAATGAAGAAGTACTTGGAACTGTGGGAGAAAAACATACACTCATAGATACGATTAGAGCAAGATGCTGGAAAATGATTGGACATGCCCTGAGACACCCAGAAGAATTGCATAATATAATATAAGAGGGTATAGTAGAAGGAAAGAAAACTCTTATATAGGACAAATTAAATGGGATGCAAAAGTCAAAACCTTAAAGTAAAGACGAGTAATCGATTAGAATGGAGAATTGGAGTTGTAAGCCAACCTTCGGGTTGAAAAAAAAAATGAAAAAAAAAATAAGCTACTATAAGTGCGTAACTGATTTTAAACCTACCTATATATTTTATTCCTTATCAATTATTGATTGCGTGAAAATAATACGGTATGTTACATACTTTGTACTCCACACAATTATTATACTTTAGTAGCTACGCTTTGGTTTATATGAATAAATTATAATGGGAATATATTCATTCAGTGAAATTTTCATGTATTTACAGTTATTTGTTTTTGAATTACAAGGAAATCGCTACATGAGAAATCGAATGCTGTAAAAATATGAGCTTAAAACGTTCATAAAAATTTAATTAGACTTTCTGGTGGACATTTTTTTAAAAAATTAAGGTAGACAAACTTATGAGGAATCTTGTATTACATTTTCAAATCTTAGATTGACCGTAAACAGTTCAAAACAATTCAAAATGTTATGGTATATAGAAAATGTTAATAAAAACAATCAGTGATAATTTCATGTTATTATTCGTTTGACCATTCGTTTTAGAGTTACACCAAAAACCAAAGTATATTTTGTCGATTTTCCTTAATTAATTTATTGTTTTCCCGTTTTTGAAAATCGAAGCATTATTTCGACTATTTATCGTGTACACAGACACAAAAATTTAAATTAATAAAAATTGAAAAAAAAATTAAATTAAAAACACACATCATTGTACATACATTCATCGCTCCGTTCAGAATCTAAAATATCAACATCTAAATATTCTATTTTATTAATTACACTAAAATTACAATATGTCTACACTTATTTTGTCAATAAATTCAGTTATAATAATAACTTAATTTAATACCTGCGTTTAGTGTGTTATTTAAACAAGCGTTGTGATATAGCTTGACTTTTGATTTGGACTTGACACTATGTATCAAATAAGTTACTAACATAGTATATATATAAATGCAATAGGAAAAATTGAATAGTATTATTATATACATAGCCGAATACAAAACAAAAATATAAATGCATATAGAGCAAAAATGATCCGAAAGAAGGCTTTTATTAGCTTTAGTGTTTTCTATTTTTATACAATTTCTGTTCAATACTGTTTTTTATTAAAAACAATAATAATAAAAAAAACACAATACACATAATATTATATATAGTTAAAGAATATTGACTTCGTGCTATGATAGGTATTGCCATAGAGTTGATTAATTTATATTTTTTTATACATTATAATTAAACTCAAATAGGTCTTTAAATTTCCACTTACGTTGATTATAAATTATAAGTAATGATCAATAACTTTGAATTAGTCGCATAAGAAATATTAACAAAAACGTTGTCTTCTTAAAACATTTCAATAACTGAACTATGATTACACGGCGTCTTAGATAGGCAACTTAGATACACATATGTCGTTTGTCCATTTTTCATTATTCTAAGACAAGTAATGAATTGATACTATTATTATAGTAAAAATAAATTTAAGGACGATATAATATACTGTAAATAATAATATCTTTCCAATTTTAAATCTAGTACACAGTAGCGTATCCAAGAGCCAGTAGCCTAAACAATAAACATAGTAAATAAAAAGTAAGTATAGTAACATAGTTGTTTTCATTATAAATTATTATAGCAATATAATATGATATAATTTTACAACGTATTTAAATTGTTGATACAATTTTATGTTGTATAGGTAGGTATCAAGTATGTAATATATTATATTATATAGTTATTTGATATTTTTTTTTAGTAGCTACAGTATAATTTTGTTATTTGGACTAAAGTATTTAATTGCATTCTTTTGGATGCATTTTGGAAAATAATATTTTAATAGTAAAGATATATAAATATGTTGATTTTTAGAAATTTATAAAACACTCGTTTATGGGCCAGCACATACGTAATCAATACTAAACTCATTTGTCAGAATAAATAACAAACCCCTCCCTATATTTTCAAAAACTTCTTTAAAATCATTCTAGATAACTACAAAGACTTCCAGGAAGTATACACCGATGCGATGGTTCAAAAACTCATTAAGGATTGGGATTTTCAATAATATTCAAAAAAAAAAATATTACACAAATAACTTAGTATTTGTTCCATATTTACAGCTGAAATTATTACTATCCTAATGACACTTGAGATTATAATCCATGAAGCCCACTCCAAATGCATCATCCTCTGTGATTCACATACTGGCGAAAAACTATGCGATGTATGCGAAAAGTCGTTCTCTGCAAGTGGCAGTTTGACGGCATCCAAGTGGATGCACTTGTACATACTAATTGGATCGATCAAAGATCTCAGAACTAAAGCTTTTGTAAATTAAGATAAATCTTGATAAAATAATATTATGGCAGCACTGTCAAGGTGTTAGTTTTGATATGTAAATAGTTGTTTCTGAATACTAAATTGTTAATTTTTCATATTATGCATAAATAAATACATTTCGTATGGTTTTCAATGTTGAAAATATAAAGAGGTTTTCAATTTTCTGTTTAAATCATTATATAGGTATAAACATTTTGTATTTTGGACTTCAAAAATATTGTCAAGTTAAAAATATTTAGGAGCCCATCACAACAGGGTATGTTCCTTATATGAACGAGTCGATGTTTATGAAATTGTCGTTTCAAAAATGAAGAGGCTTGACATCAATGTAGTGTTTTTACAATCAGTATAGGTACCTATCCCTAACTTAGTCTTTAACGTAAGCAAAAAATATATTTGTGATAAATTTAAAAAAATGTAATGACTGTGACTATTTATTTAAATAATTAACTAATTTACTAACCATTTAACAACAATTCAAAAACAAATAATAATTACTAGAAAATAATAACAATAATAAATATTAAATTCCCGATTAGGTACACATAAATGATCACACTTATATATGTACCTAGATACTATCATAATATTTGACATTTATACAAATTAAACTAGGTGACCAGTAGATATTTTGGTTATAAAACCATAAGACAATGAATTATTGATAAACTAAACCTTAATTATTCTGAACTAGCGAAAAAATAATAAAATAGCGTGTTATTACTTTATCAGTTATCTACTGCGTACAATCACAGTATAATGAATATTGAATACTAAATTCTAACTATGAACGCTTATAAAATAATGTTGTGACAATTGTATTGCAACACAGCCGACCCGAGTTCGATTCCTTGGCCACGGGTGGCATTTTTCTTCGGACAAGTCACGGTGTCCGGAGAACAAGTGCCGCCATCCCCCACCCGGGCATGGCAGATACCCACAGGTGCCCAATCAAAAATTCTGCCAAACTCATT
>NC_042494.1:106433265-106435472 GCF_005508785.2 Acyrthosiphon pisum
TTGTATAATGGTTGTATTAAATTTGAATTCAATGATATAATATCATTGTATAAGAAAAACGATTCTGAGCGGAGACGGTTTGTCAGTCTGGATATTTTATATTGTTTTTATTTATTTTATCATGTAGGTAATCAAGTTGAACTAATATTAAAATATTACAATTTTTTATTCGTTTCTATGGTGATTAACAAAGCGTTAGAAATTAAAATCCCATTTTTAGCGTTTTTTCGTAATTTTTCGGTGGTTTTTCCTGTGGCATTAAATAACTATTGAGAAAATCGAAAAATGACCTCTCTAAAGTACCATCTTGATCCAATTTGCTAAAATATAAGGTACTATATGTTGAAATCGAAACACTCCTTCTGGAAGAAATTTTGTATATGGGATATAAAAAAAAAAAAAAAATAAACACCATTGTAATAACAATAGCTCCCTCGCTCCGCTCAGAATCTAAAACAATTGGAAAAATAAGTTCAAAGAGAGTCCAAATATTTTGAAAATGTTATCTTGTAAGATGTACCTATATCTACGTTTATTTTTATTTTTAGTTATAAAAAAATAAAACCGATTTTGTCAAAAACGGGTTTTGTGTAAAAATTCCTGTTTTTACTTAATTTTTTTTTTGTTTTTCTTGCTGATTTTGAAAGACACTGGTAATCTTCAATATTAACCCAACTATATTCAATTTGCTACCAGAAACCACCTCAAAGTTGAAAATCAATTTTTCGACTTTTCACGCACATTCACACCAAAAAAACCCACATCATTGTAAAATCAATACAATCATAACTCCACGTAGAATTTAAAATATGGAAAAACAAGAAATTTTACGAAAGTGAGTTTTTGAAAAAATCAATTTTCTTATTTTTGTTATAATAACAAAAACAAATAACCGTAGATACTTGAAATGTTCAAAGAATATTTTGGTTTTATTCATGCATTTCATATGTTAAAAAAATTGCCCGATATAGTCCAAAAATGGCCTATCTACTCTGCTCTGCAGCATATCAGGCGTGACAGGGGGTTACGTTAGTCGTTACGTGATGATGGATATGACTCTAGCTACATTTTTCGACAACAGAATAAAACTTCAGAACTTTCCAAGCAAGTAACAACTCTTGAGTAGCGCTCTACCATGTTCGGTTGCTGTGATAAGAATTTTCCAAGTTGTGGTATTTTTTTTAAATGCTTTTCTTTAATTCATAATGTTTCATTCATTCATTCATTTCGGTTGTCATCAAATCTTGCGAGTTCAATTTAAATCACTTCTACATGACCTAGGAGGCTCAAATTTTGTATGGATGTCTAGGATTGGTGACAATACATGCCACAGTTGTCAATTCTTGAATTGGACAACCAGGTCATAGATGACGGGTGTAACTGGAGGTCGTCTCCAGAGCGCAAAAAAAAAAAATGTGCTGGCTAAAATAGGTGGAGCCTGCCACATAACAATATTATTATTGATAGGTGATTCAATATTTAATCATTTTATACTAGTTCGTGAAGCAAGAAGGAACTATTCAATAATTTATACGGTGAGTTATTGTCAATATATCAATTCCTTAAACATGAGAAATAAAGAGACAGCAACTCAACGAAAAAGGTGCCTTGAACGAGCTTGTCTAATGTATCAAGAAAAGAAGGATAACGATGGCCCAGAAGCTAAACGGGCAAGATTAGACAAAAATCGACAAGCCCAAACAAATTTAAGAGCTACAGAAACGCCATCAATGAAAAATACACGCATTTTACAACAACGCGAAAACAGGATTCAACAACGGTACGCAGAAACACCTACTCATAAAGAAGACCGGAAGACAGCGGGACCATGAACGATATTTACAACGCGCCGCTGCAGAAACTCAAGAAAGCAGAGAAGCCCGGAAGCAAGCGGAACATGAACGATATTTACAACGCGTCGCTGCAGAAACTACAGAAAGCAGAGAAGCCCGGAAGCAAGCGGAAAATAAACGGTATTTACAACGCTCTGCTGCTGAAACTACAGAAATAAGAGAAGCCAGGAAGCAAGTGGAAAATAAACGGTATTTACAACGTTGTGCATCACAAACTAAACAAGATAGAGAAGTAAATATGGAAAATATACGCAGACAGCGGCAGGAACGTTCAGCTAGCGAAAACGAGTTTGAAAATGCAATTAACAAATTTTGTGATCAATTTTGTGAAGTTTGTAAAAAACGATGCTACCC
>NC_042494.1:106435614-106437382 GCF_005508785.2 Acyrthosiphon pisum
TATTGAAGTTATTCAGCCGCAAGAACAAGCATATAAATATATAAATGAATTATCAAGGATTTTGAGAGCATCTTGGCATTACTATAACTATTCAGTTTCCTGCGTTTCGCAGTTATGGTACTGCTGAGCGTAGAATGTTGCCAGTAATTTTGTCATGGGCTGTAACCGCACACAAGTTACAGGGCTCCACCGTCGATCATGCTGTCATTTATCTTGGACCAAGGCTATTTGCAAAAGGGCAAGCTTACGTTACTCTTAGCAGGGTGAAATCCTTGCAAGGCCTTAGAATTGAACAATTGGACTGTTCAAAGCTGATGGGAAGAACACCATGCAATATTGACGCCCTCGAAGAAATGGAAAGAATGAGAAAAATGAAATAATTTTATTATATTTACTTAATACTTTACTCAACCTGTTTTTAATATTCGTTTTTACGTTTCAAATTTTCAATACATATTTGTATATTTTAACGTGGTCAATAAGCGTGGGCTGAAGCCTCTTTAGAACCTCTCCTCCCTGATAGTACCCACTCCACTGTTAAAACATATACCTATAGTCCGGCCCACGAGAGTCCATATGTCAGAACGCGTCCGTCGCTGCGCATCGGTTCCCCTTCCATACGCTGAATCTACCGATCGGAAACCGGCCGGCAACGATCGCCGACAGCCGTCGTTAGTCGTGTTTTTATGACCCGCTGTATTCACGTTGCCGAGTGGTGGGAACAGCACTATGGTGGGAGAAAATTCGGCCGGCAGCTGTCGTGACCGTCAGTATCGATGCGCGGTTTACGTATGGACTCTCATGGGCCGGACTATATAATATTATCAGTGGTCGGGAGTATCGCGCTAATTGTAGCGACGCTACAGTAGCATGCTACTTTTGCTGTAGCGATTAACATAGCGTCGCTACAATATATGCAATGTAGCGAAATACTACAGCGTGCTTGAAATTTATGGTTAGCGTAGCGAAAATTTTCATTATTTTATGACTACTTCTCTAACCTATTACATGATAATTAAAATATTATGATGTTTATTTATTTAATTGAGATGACTAGATATGAGTGTATTTTTGAATTTTTCTGGTTTAACTCGTATTGCACTAATCAGTAATCATAGATTATAGATAAGACTATAATCATAAGAGTATCATTACTATGTTATCTATACTATTATATAAAATGGTAAGGGCTTTCTTGGACCGCGCTAACCGAGAAAACTACTGAACCGATTTGGCTGAAAATTTTTACTGTTATACTTGACAGTCTGCTGGAGGTCATAGTACCAATTTTGTTTAGAAAAATCCACTAGAAAAGTAGGAAATATGGATGTCAAAAATACAACAGTTTCGCAATCTGTCCAGAAAAAAATAAACTAAATAATAAAAAAAGAAAAATAAAGTTTATTGTTGCAGATTAAAATAATAATAGTATATTATAATATATTGGTTGCTATTGGTTAATTGGGCATGTTTGTTGATTTGAGTTATTATTTTTCGTGAATTACGTGTAGGTACGCCCATTACGAGCATAATTTGTGCTTACTTTTTGATTATTCTTATGAGTTAAATTTCGGGTAAGTACAACTTACTTTAGTTTTAGTACAACTTTTGTTAATAAAAAATGAGTATAAAGTTATTGAAAAATTAAAAACTAAGCTAATCTAATCCTTTATACGTTAAAGAACAAGCCTTTTGTGATTACACTATTAATTTTTTCCAATTTTTTTGACAAAGTGTTCCAAATACCTTCCTGAGTGTCACAACATCA
>NC_042494.1:106437957-106496102 GCF_005508785.2 Acyrthosiphon pisum
GTAATGAAGTTCATGGGTTCTGCTATAAAAATATATAAGATTAATACCACTAGAAACATTTCAACAGGTTTTTAATGACCGTTTTTATATTTACTTGCCGATCACATTAAACGAAAAAATGTCAATAAAAAATTATACATATAATCGTTAAAATGCAAAATAAACAACCAGTCACGGGCGAAGCTGTGATGGGTCGGCTAGTATTTTATATTATTGAATACAGAACCATAAATAATAATTAATATATTAGTATTTTACTGTCACTATTTTTATTTTCGGGATTCGGCATTTTCTGTGTTTCTTTTAAGTATTACATTTTATATGTAAAAAAAAGCATTTTAGATTCTATGTATCATTGAATTCAGATTTAACACTTCCATCACGATTACCTACACAACGAGAGGTCCACTTGACACTTATTTTATACAGCGGAATAAAAGATGTTCTAGATCCATGCTTGCCATCAACTTTTTAAAAAAATGTTTAGTAAATCAAAATTCATTGTAATCACTAATTCTCTTGCTGTATGAAATTCTTTCTCCCAGTGACCGAATGTCTAATCAGTACAAACTATTAATTGGCGATTTTCAATAAAACGTTTATCTGTTTTGAGTTTTGTTACAAAAATACATGAGATACCTACATTGAATAAACCTGCCTTTCGAAATTACAATAAAATAGTGGTAGGCATTAACAAATAATGACCAAGTACTCAAGTGAATATCTAAACAAATTAAAACATTTTTTAAAAAAAAATGTAGCGAAAAAGTAGCGCGCCACATTTAAACAATAGCGTTAGAAATAGTGCACTACATTTAAAAAAAAGTATCTTTAGCGATAGCAAGCTACTTTTTGGGGGAAGTAGCAATAGCGTTAGCGTGCTACAAAAAACAGAGCGTCCCGACCACTGTATAGTATACATATAAGTATACAATACATACCTACATGATTATTATTTATTTTAAATAAAAAATAACAAAGAAATTATTTATTTTGCATAATAGACGTTATTATATTTATATTATATATTGTATACCTTTATAAAACACGTGTCCCTGTATATTATGTACTGTTACTATAATATAACACTTAACGAGACAAACCAATCAATTAAAAAAAAAATATTTCTGAATTTCGGATCCACTTTCGAACTAAAACAGTAAAACGGTTCTAAAATTAAATCCTCCTGCAGTGCAACATCAACTCCCGTACAAACGTATATTAATATATACAAATAAATTCGAAATTATTAAAAAATTTAATTTAAAAAAAATTAACTAATCTACTGTTTGGTGGAACGTCACTCGTGATGCAGCACGCCATCCCTAGCAAGATGTGGCCCACGGCTGAATTTCTCTAAATACCTACCTATATAATTTCAAACGATGCATCAGTGTTTCCGAGAACAATTGTCAATTATGTTCGACAACAATTCGGGATGTTGATTTCGAACGATGTCATACCGTCTAATAAAAGAACCACCATATAGTGATGTACGATAAGCCAAAAACGATTTCGCATTTTGTCGGATCCAGCGAGCCACGTAATATCGAAAACGCACAGATATTTGAGTTGAACACAAATGATAAGAATCCGTTTTCGGCAATCTTTATGATATGAATATAATAAGCGGAGCTCATAACTTCTAGCATTTGCATATTTTTTTAGAGGCCCCAGATATGCCTATGTGAACTGTACATTTGTTTCAGAAAATCAAGAAGCTAAATACGAAATTTTATGTTGCATATTTTGAAGCTTAAATGATATTTTGCTTTTTTGTGTCTATTTGCGTACTGTAGCCTTGAAAAAGTTCGAGTATTACAACACAATAAACAATTCTGATGAAATATTATTTAAAGTTTTTCTACTTCTAAAGGTTCAATAACTTTTTTTCATAATATTATATGTACTGATATTTTTGAAACGAAGTTTATTATGGCACAATGTGGCTGACCGGGAAAAAAAACGTTCCTGACGAAATACTATAGTTATAATATATTAAACAGTGATTTTAGCCAAAAAATCCAATTTTTATTCCATCATGCTGATTGATCTAGTTATGCGATAATACTTTTTAAAACTGATCTGAGTTCGTTATTATGCCTACTTGAGGTTTGGTCAGTCCACTTTTTTTTTTTGTTCCATCCTACCGATCGATCTAATAATGCGATAATATTTCAGAAAACTGATGTGAATTTATTAGAATGTCTATTTGAGATCGGTTAGTCCACATTTTAAGATTTCTGATTTAAATCCCAAATAAATCCCGAATAAATAACGTTTAAAAATTCCGAAGTTTCAAAATGTATAGATGTTTGAGGGGGAGGGCTGAAATTGGAAAAAGTGGACTGACCAATCTCAATAGACATAATAACAAACTCAAATCAGTTTTAAAAAGTATTATCGCATTACTAGACCAATCAGTATGGTGAAATAAAAATTGGATGTTTTGGCTAAAATAACTGTTTAATATATTATAAATTATAGTATTTCGTCAGGAACGTTTTTTCCCGGCCAGCCCGCATCGTGCCACAAAAAAACTTCGTTTCAATAACACCAAACTAGAAAAATAGTCATTAAAATGGTTATCAATGTGTGACAATAGATAATAATATATAATGTATATATATATATAATATATCCCATAAATGTGTCAAAACAACATTTTCCTTTGCTATAGTTATAGTTAATAAAATTACGCCAACGATTTAGAGATGATAAGGTACACACAAATATATATATACAATGCGTCCCAGGGGAAGTTACTGGCCGACGTCATATGATAGTTTTGATAAAAAGACCTTTTAAGTAGGGGGGTCAACTCTTTTATTTTTTTGGTTATGTGCGATTTAACTTTTTTTAAAGGAAACCGAACTTACCACATTTGATGATGATCTACAAAACTTTTCAACTTTATACCGTAATTTTTTAAACTATTTTAATTTACAGCTATTTTGGTTTACTAGAATATTCACAATTTAACCAGAAACATATAATATATTGTTTTTATTAAATTGAAAACGTAATAAAAAATAAAATAGTCAACCCCCTCCCCCTTTTGATGAAGTTGTTTTCATACACTTCCGTCGAGACACATTGTATGCCTATATAAATAAATATGCAAATTAATTATACATAACACTGAATATGTGAAATAATTATGAATTAATAATACATGGGTATTGGGTTCATATTATGAAGAATTATTAAACGAATTTATTATATAAAACTGTTTTCTGGTTTTGTTTGCGTTAAGTTTTTTTTCTCTGATTTCCATTTAATAATATCGATAAATTGAATCTCAATAACAGTAAACTTTACATGTTCTAGACTTGTAACGATATAAATGTAGAAAATCCTTTATTTACGAATATATGGACGTGGACACATTACACTGAGGCGACACCGAAAAAATATTCCATTAGACATTTCAATATATTAATTGTTATTTAAATAACATTAAAATGGTTGGTATTTTGTCTTCGTATAACTTATAGGTTACCAATAGCGTTATGAATTTAAAACCTGTTGACTTGTGTCATTGACTATGCATACGCACATGAGTGTAATATTATATTGTATATATTTATTTATGCTCTTATAACATTAACTGTGATACAATTTTCTTGCCCCTACTAGTTTTTAATAACATGATAATTATTATACGTCATATTTAACGGTCTATCGTCCAAAGATCGAATTTTGCTATTTAGACTATTCACAATAATACATACATTATAATAAATAGCATCATTATATCGTAGGTACGTTGTCATCATTATAAATTAAAATCGTTAAATCTCCGCGTTCGAACTTTGAACTTCGAAGTCACCAAGATTTAGGTTCGATTTATAATTTTTTACTGAACAACTACACTGGTATATCTAATTGTCAATTATCTATGACACGTGACGTATAGTATACAGATTTATTAATTGTACTATATATATCCCGGGAAGTTGCTACCTACGTCAAATATTGCCACAGTGATAGACAAAATGTTATAGTGGGCAAAACTTATAATATGTGTGCAAGAAACAAAATAATGTACATTCAAATTTAAAATCACAAAAATTTACTGAAAAAATGAGTGTAAAAAAAAATCAACTTGTATAATATGATGTACCTATATTTATTACTGAAATTCTACAGTTTCTCGTTCAGTAGAATTTTTTTTTGTAACGTTTTTTTGTCACGTGTACCTATGTGTAGGTAGTATAAGTACACACATCAAAAAACCACAAAGCAAAATATAATAAATACGATTATAAGATTGCTGGTGTAAAAGTAAAAATATATCTGTTTTTATTTCGACCCTTTTGTATTTTCTCGTGCCTGCCAACAGATGCTTTTGTCAGCGGAATACAATACATTGAACCTCACTATATCGTTGCAATGCATTTTTCTTAATACAATAGAGTGCGCAGGCTGATAAAAAGTTTATTTTTCTCCAAAGCACCGCGCGTTTTCGTTTTTAAAAGATATGTATATGTAGAACTTAAAGTGTATCTGTATAATGCACAAACAACGAAAATCCCTAGAATGAAGGACGCAATTTTATCGCATCGAACAAGCGCGTGCCAACACCGAGTAGATACTGCAGGGAAATCGGGATTTCTATTCCGTCGACCCTTGTCTTCTGTACCTCGTTTGTTGTGATAAAGTGATAGTATGATGTGATATTAGTGTATTACATATTTACGTATATACAATAATATTGTATACTATAGGTACCTATTACATTAATGACCTTAGTATTCTTGGTGACTAGTTAAAAGAAAAATGTTTAAGAGGTAATCACAATGGTTAGGTACATATAGACTATATTATAGGCCATCGTTTCTCAAACTTTTTAGTGTCGCGACCCCCGAAATAGGTATAAAATATGGTCAATCACTTCGCAACCCCCCCCCCCCCCACCAACTACATTAGGTAAAAATTGAACAGTAAAAATATCCTATCATTAACTAAACGAAATACTTACAACATTTTAAATATCAATTTATAAATACCATATCTATAGTAACTTAAGCTTATCAAGTTTGAACGTTATGTATCGGGTATTATTGAATTTCCATTAGTGGAGTAGTGCCCGTTTTATTGATGAGATATCTACATTTAATCGACTGCTTATTATTGTTATTATTAATATTATTTTTGTATGTTATGAAACGATTAATTTATCGATGACAGTCACGCGTCGCTCGTGTTGTTAAACTCATGTGATATTCATATTGCGTTATTAAGTTGGTTTAAGTGCGTCTTTTTAGTTTTGTGTATTTTGAATTAATGATTATGGATAAATATATAACAAAACGTAATTCTCCGTCTACTTCTGGTGAACCAGCGAAAAAAAATCAGGTCATATAACAATGAGTATTTGAAGTATGGGTTTATTTCACTTGATAATAAGCCGCAATGTGTTGTTTGCTTTCAAGTTCTTTCTCAAGAAAGTATGAAACCTTCAAAATTAATTCAAAATCTGGAAACAAATCACCCACTTTTAGTAAAAAGAAACCAAAATAAATTTTAATAAAATATTTTTTAAATAAAAAGGTACATTTTGTAAATCAGCGTTTTATTGTTTTTGACCTACGCGACCCCCTGGTTGAGAAACGCTGATATAGGCACATGTACAGAAAACCTAGTAAAACTGCAACGTATGATTGACTTTTGCTATGATAACGCGCACACGTGAGACTTAAAAAAATGAATTTTTCATTTGGGTATTTCATGTGCGTAACTATTAACAACTCGATGAGAGACAATCTATCTACTAAAGTTAACTTTTTTCTAAATTAAAATGCAGCGTAAACGGTTACTTAAGACGTGTGTCGTTACTAAACATTATATAATATTAATGATTAATCAATCGTTAGATCTCGTCTAGTTGCAAACTTTGATATGGGTCCTATTATATTAAAGATTATAATAAAGCGGTCGACCGCTGGACGACGCGACGCTTCGAAAGGTCCAAACATCACTGTGATCGATGTTGGGAGATTGAAAGAAGTTCGTATTGTCACCGTTTATTATTTAGATAAATTGTAAAAAAGACCATTCATCATCAATCATCATAGTTATTTCTAATAGAATAAAAAAAGTTATAACATTAATAAATTAAATCGGCTCTCAGGATGAGTAGAGAGATTGGTGTTGAGTAGGTACGCATGTGCTAAAAACAATGTCCTTACTCTTTAGTCCGATTTTTAGGAATCTAGGACGTTTCCTCCTGTGCCTTTTCCCTCTTGATACAATGGACGTTTTCCCCCCGGACAAAAAAAAATAATAACATACAATGCAAATAAATACATGTTTTGATTAAACTAATATATACATATAATTGTATGAATGTAAATAAATGTACTGTTTGCAAAAATTAAATAATACAAATCAAAATAACCCTATATTAGTGGGTTATTCTGTTTTTCTTATTAGTTTTATTCTGGTAAGTCAGGTAGCTCACGGAATATAATAACGTCATAATTACACAAACACATAAGCAATAATAATATACGTTGCAAATAAATAAATGTACAAACGATTAAATTAATGTATAAATATAATAAAATAATAATATAATAAATATAATTGTATAAATGTATATTTTTATTTTTTTACTCTGGTAAGATAGCTCACTGAAATTAAAAAATTTTAAATATCATCATTTGAAAAACGTTCACATAACTTTTTTAACCTATCATCTTGTCCGCCTCAACTTACAACACTCCAATCAATTTCCTATCTATGCTGGTGTCCCTCAAGGCAGTGATATCGCTCCATTCTTATATACCATATACACGTCAGATCTGCCTACATCTGAAGATACTATAGTTGGAACATATGCTGATGATACCGCATTATTATCAGTCTCTTCTGACCATACCATTGCATCTCAACAAATACAAACTCACCTAAATAATCTTTCACGATGGTTCACCAATTGGAAGATAAAAATCAACGAATCCAAGTCTTCCTTTGTCACTTTTGCACTTCGACCTCATAGCTGTCCAGCTGTATCAATAAACAACATTGACATCCCTCACTCGACCGAAGTTAAATACCTTGGGCTTATACTTGACAGGCGCTTAACTTGGTCTCCTCATCTAAAGAATAAGCGAAAAAAGCTTAATTCCAGACTCCACCTTTTAAGACCACTCCTTCGTTCGAACTTAACTATACCTATCAAAATAATCCTATATAAAACTCTTCTTAAACCAATCTGGACGTACGGCATCGTAATCTGGGGCTCTGCAAAGAATTCAAATAAAAGAACTATTCAAGCCTTCCAAAACATAGTTCAACGTGTAATCACTGGTGCACCCTGGTTTGTCTCAAATGAGTCATTAAATTACGACCTCAAATTACCATCCATCAATGAAACTGCCTCTATCTTCTACAAGCGCTTCCACTCCAAATTACGAGATAATCCTAATCAACTAATAAACGAATTAGCCTCACTTACACTCCCCGGCAATCCAGCTAGACGCCTCAAAAGAAACTGGTGCCGTGACCTGATAATTTAAGATTAAGTACTTAACATTTTCAGGGGTATCACAAATGTGTGATTTCCCCTTCATGGCTTCATGTATATAATTAACCTGTGAACTATCTGTAAAATATTTATATTACTTATTGTACTCGATGTATAGATTGTAATTTTTCATAATAAAGTCAAATATATTTTTTTAAAAAAAAAACCTATCATCTTTACCTAAATTATTACGAAAAGCTCCTGCTCTATAATTTAAAATTTTAATTGATGCACTTGAGTTGGTCATGTGTAGAGCATATGAATATATGATATATGATATTATATTATTATGATCATATATTTCGGGTTATAAATCGAAAAAACCTATTTTAAAACCTATTATTATGTGTAAAAAAAAATATATATTGATTCGGGGGGAAACGTCGAATACCGTTAAGATTCCCGGAAAGGGGAAGCACGGGGGGGGGAAACTTCCAGTTACCGATTTTTAGAATGTGTTCATGCGGAACTTCTTTTTTTCGTCAATATCCAAATTTCAAACATATTATTTTATCCTTTCCATTTTTAATAAAGGCGAGTAACTTGCTAAATAACATTGTAAATAACGTACCCACTGATCCATGTATAATGTTTATCCATTATTCATATTATTATATAGGTATAGGTACAAGGTAGTTAGATAATTCCCAAAACAATAGTTCGCTAGTATTTTTATACGTTAATATTGTTAACCAATTATAGCTTTAATATTAGATATTAATATAAAACTTTATTACTTTGCTATTTACTGCTCTGATGCGTTTAAAAATAAAAAAATAATAACTAATAAAGTACCTACGTATATATATAAAATAAATCAAATAGTTGCATACATAACGCCGTATAATGCAAAGCCGTATCTATCAAATTTTTCATGATGCAGATAATAAGTACCTACCGATATTTTTACGACGCAAAATGAAAGATAAAAAAATCAGTACCTACAGGTGGGTATAGGTATATTATTATGTAATAATAATGTAGGTATTTTCTGATTTACTTTAAATTGCGATAAATACCACATTCCATTATGTAAAACTAATATTATTATATTATACGCTTTTGGCCCAAAGTCTAAAATATAATTTCAACTTATATAAGTGTTTTATTATATGTACATATTAAGCTTAATGGTTTCGTAACTTTTTTTTATTTCTTTGCGACACTGACCAAATTGTTAAGTTTATTATAATATTTTTGACACATACGAACACTGCAAACAGTGTAAACTACAGTAACTATTAGTATTGAAGTGATTTATCGTTATTCATATATTCAAATATATTATATAACCAACGATAAAACAGGACAATCTGAACTAAAATAGTGACGAACACGATTAAATAGATATACTTTAATCTTTAATCGTGACCATAACTGTAGTATAAAGACGGCTACCTTGTTGTTGTACCTATATATCTATCTACATTCTGCATGACATGTTAATCGTCTTGAGTAAACCATCATATTGCATTTTAAAATGGTAGGGTGTGTGTAAAATATAATAATATACTGTAAAAGTAAGTACCCACAAATAATTGCATTAATTAATTATAAAAAAATAACGAAAATAGTAATTATTTGTTTAAATAGGTATCTAATTTCGTCCAAATTTGAACTTATAATATCATTGTAGGCAATCTTACGTCCAAGCCTCTAAGGCCGTTTTTCCGCTGGAGGCACTAATTTAATTTATTGCAGGTAAGCATTTTACTTTTGTTTGTAAAAATGTTGTCCTTAGAAAACACGCCTTGGACGTGTCTTCGTGTCTATTATATATATATATCATTGGTATACAGAAATACGGTAACCACGTTTCGTGAGAATATTATTTTTATTTTTAACCTATACGACGGTCCTAAATGTTACAAAATACAAAATTTTCATACGTCAGTTTACGATAACACTACGCTTGGCCTTGAATATTTTGTAAATGGACAATGTGTTTGGAAACCAGTTTGGAATCGAATGTAGTCAACAGTGCAATTTTTTTATACCATAATTTATAGGTATTTATAGTTTAATATAAATGTCCCAGTGGTTTTTGTTTGACACAATATTTTAATATTTAATAATTTTAAAAAGTAAATTTATATTATTAAAAAATAAGTATAATAATAGGTTATAAAATGTGTAGGTAAATATTCATGGAAATTGAATTTCATTTTCAGAACATACTGAAATATATTAATAAGACACTGAACAAATATATTAGATGGTAAATTATTGAATATTTACACGACATGATCGATTATTGTAAACAGTATCGTTGTTATAATATATTTAAACAATAAATATTTGGTATGAAGACTATTGTCACGATTACATTTATATCTTTTATATTATATATTGATGGATACAGTATTATTTGCTGAGACACGATTGAGCTTAAATTTTCGGCGTATCAAAGGAAATTGTAATACAAAAGAAAACCAACACGATTGAGCATAAAAAACTCTGAAACGCTTTTCAATTTTGAACTGTATTATACAAAAATATTTATTTAAATATTTATAATAATTCAAAATATAACTTGGCAAAAAATATCATGTTTTCATAGTCAATATGTAATAGGTATACCTAGTCACATTATATAGTATATAGATCTATTTGATAATAATAAAATAATAATAATAATAATAATAGTTATGACTTATGATAATTATAAAAAATTAAATTGATATACCTATGGTTTCTGTTTCCAAGTTGGCTTAAATATATTAATAAAGATAATTTTAAGATAACTTTAACTAAGATAATTAATCGATAACATTGTCGATAAAGCTGAGGGGCTCGGCTCACGGCTCGCGTCAGATATCATAATAATAATTAAAATGATACATTAGCATGTAATTGAATTATAATACAAACATTCCTTGTAAGTTGTTATTATAGCTATTTTTGCATCATACACAACATTTTTTTAAGCATTAATGTTAAAATTTGGATTAAATTAAATAGCTAAATGAAAAATAACAATTTAGTTATTTTATTGTAATTTAAAAATATTATTCATGGATAATTTTAAGAAACTTTTAAGTACCGATATAAATAGGATTATATTTTATACACACAATGGCAATATAATTAATAACAATTAATTTAACCTATGCTGTATATTCAGAACTTGTATTTAGTATTGTTTTGTTTTTAGTTATGTTACACTAGTAAGTCTAAGTATTAATATAAAAAAAAAAATCACCCAACATCCAACCACCCGCAAAATGTTTTATGTGTTGCTTCAGCAGCACATATACCACTATAGGATAGCCGCCACTGGTATTACTTATTACCTACATAGTTTTTTTCCGACTGTCTTTAATTCTAATTAATGAAAATTGGAAAGGTCCAGATACGTACAGGGGGTGTTCTGCCCAGTGGGAATAAGGGGTACATGTAATCATTATTATTTTAGTTTAGTTTAAAGCTTAAAATTTATATGGTTCAGCCAGGCTGTAGGCTATTCTTACTGTCCCACCTGGCCTGTCCGCCTCTGTTTATAGCTATAGCCTATAGGTAGTATAAAAACTGCTGTATTCAGTTTTTTGTTTTAACTTGTTTTAAACATTATACTAATTATTTTTTTATTATTATTATTACTGTTATCAAATGTTACATGTTATCATACATTTCCAATAATAATTAATGATAATAATAAATGATAAACGGCATAATGACGTCATGGACAGTGAGACATTTTTCCTGCTATGATCCATTCGTAATAATTGGTGTAATAATACGTGAAAATAATAAATTACAAAATGTTGGCAACGTGAATGTGGCAACATCGCATAAAATATTCTATGCTCAATCAAGTTACTAAAAAGCACGGATATAGATATAGTATCTATATCCGTGCTAAAAAGGTATATGCTCGATCGTGCTTTACCGGTATTATCTCAAACGTGTTCACATATACACATTACACATTTACTCCTGCTCTTAATTACTAAAATAAAAAATTGATTCCAGCTATATGAAGAAGCTATATATAGAAGCGTTTTTCTGGACTCAAATTATTATACCGATACCGCTTGACTGCTTGAGAATAGCCGCATAACCCGTATGTTTGAAATTTAGTTCAAAAACTACACCAGTAATATTTTGTTATACAATTCGTAAACATTTGTGACCCCAATTTCAAATAATTTTACACCTCTCCCCCCTTCATCACTCGCAAAATGATTTGACACTTTATGTAAAATTGTGTAGGTGTGCATAATGCAAATGCTTAACAGAATCTGTTGTGCTTAACATTAGTTTTAATTTTAACTTTGTTGCACTACATTCATTTGCTAATTTTATTATTAATAAAATATAATTTGCTACCAAGTAGGTAGGTACGTATATAAAGTATCAAGTTTAAAATATTACAAAAATATCAATGAGAAGTTTGTTTTTTATTGAATTTGTATTACTTTGCTACACCTTTAGGTAATAGGTATCTACTAAAAAGTAAAAACTGTAAACATCGTAAAATCTTTTGTGTTGGAAATTATAAGTAGTGCACTCATACAAAATTTAACAATTTCAAAATTATTATTTTTACATTATCAATTAGTAGGTTAGCATGACTATATCCGAGTTTTGAAACAAACTATATTTTGTATTTGGGCTAATGACATGACATTTAAATTAATTAACAAACTGGATTTGGTTATCATTGTGCAATTATACATTATTTATGCCTGTCATGTTTATAAATATTATATTACATACCACTTTTGCTGCAATATGAAATTGTTTTTATCTTAAAAATGTTAAAGGCAGCTCCGGAATAATAACACCACTGTCACAGCTGTTATTTAAACGACCTTCATAAGCATATTCACGCATATTACAAAATTCTAGGATAAAACAAGTGCCAAAATATTTTTCCATAATCATGATAATATAATAAAACAAATTTATTTTTAACTATACAATTCTCGACACCCACTAACCGTTTGAAAATTAATAATATTATCATCACTTTATTGGCCTGGTTGGCGGATTATATACGCCTTCCGACAACACGAAAATAGTTTACACAGAATAATGCAAACAGTACACAATAGTAAATTAATTAATTTTATATTAGTGACAAAATAACATAAAAAACAGTTAGGTGCCGTTTCATTACAGAGTACGCCTAACAAGTCATTTTTATTATTTACAATCGGTACCCGCATATAAAAAAAATATTAAGCAAGTACAACACTATTTTTTTTGTAAGCACGTTAGTCAAACTCGTGTGCTGTGAAGGTGTGTGTCGTAAACACTTTTTTTTTGAAAATCGAACACAATTATTTTTTGAATATATGCGGGTCTATACACACCTTTTGCAACGCGTACTACACGACGCAGTTTCGTTCACTCGACACGAAAATATAGAGCCTATACAATGTACATAATATGTCAGTGCGAAGCCAAAACGTACGTACATGTATGTATTATATACATGAACTTTCAGCAATACAAAATCATATAATGGTTTATAATTCAACCTATTATATGATTACTTCTCTATAACTTATAAATCGACATTGGTACATGTTTTGGCTTCTAAATAATATTTTTATGAGTCATGTGCCACGGATGATTATAATATATTAATATAGCTATATTATAGGTAACTAAATTAATTTATTATAATAATCGATGCACTCGTCTCTACGCGTGATACTGCGGGGTGCAGAAGTGCAGTAGAATGATTGGGGGGAGGGGGGGGGGATAATATCCAATCTAAATAAATAATTCTTCAATATGATTAACTATGCGCTATACCTAGTGTTGTACGAAATTTCGAATTGGCGTTTCAGCGTTTGGTACTGAAACTATATAAAGAGTGGAATTTTTAATATATATTATAGGTACCTATACTATTTATAGTCTAACAAAAGCCTCATACCACAAAATACGTTTGAGTATAAAATGTAATATATAATATTATGTAAAACTATTCGAATATATTGAAAGCTATAGGTGTAAGTACCTATGTAAAAAATATATATTAAAAAATTCAAGTTAGCGTAAAAAAAGAGGAGACACAGCCCTGGGGAGACAAATAATTTATTGCGAGTGAGATGGCACGAACGAAACCCTTTTTGAGTATCATAATATTAAATACAATATCTCAATTTGAATTATTCTCGCAGTAATCACACTATGTTTCACTTGCAATGCTCAACTCGGAAAAACTAAATTTACCGAGGAACATTCCAAGGAAATTGTACAGTCACTGATCATCAATTTGCAACTCACATAAAAATATTTACCGTGTATACGAAACTTTATTCACACAATTTTTTTAAAACCTTTTCATATAAGCTGGAATTATTTTAGATTCTGAGCGAAGCAATGAATGTATTAATTTTACAATGATGTGTGTTTTTTTTATTTTTTTATTAATTTTTAATTTTAGTTTTTTATATTTGTGTCTGTTACTTCCGTTTGGGGCTGCTTCGATAGTAAAACTTCTTCGATTTTAAACTTTCACATTTAAAGTTGAATAATTATTTCGTAGTTAAAAATTTATAAAATGTTCAACATTTATAGCTAAAGTTTGAAAATTTAAATCAAGGTTTGACGTAAATTATATGTTATATAATATAAATTACTTTATTCACAATAATATCATCAAATAAATTTATTAGTTATTAGTAATATAAAATATAAATATATCATAAGCTGACTAACCGTCTTCGCTCAGAATAGTTTTTCTTATACAATGATATTATACCATTGAATTCAAATTTAATACCATCAATTAGGGCCAGTTGTACCATCTCAGTTGTAACCTACTGTACAGCAGAGCGACACCCGCTTGCCCACCTTTTAATTTTTTTAAATGTTAAATGTATTATTAAATTAGTTTATTTAGTTCTAAATGTTATTTTAATATATTATTGTGTACACAACAAGTATTATACATCATCGACACAAATACACAATTTCACAGTCAGACTCTTGTGGATCGATGCGGTGTAGGTACCTACTTTATACTATACTTTTACGTAAACATAATGTGGGGCTCATAGAACAATGTTATAGCCAAGGCTGGGCATTAACGAGTTAAAAAGTTAAAGTTAAGTTAATAAGTTAATTTTATATTAACTTTTTAACTTAACTAGTTAATTTTGGCTTTTCATTAACTTAACTGTTAACTTACTAAATTTCTTTTTTAACTAACGTGAAATTAACAAGTTAATTTTTCATTTCAAGAAGTAAGTTAAGTTAATTTATTTTGTTTTTAATTTTATCATATTTCACTACTTCAGTATATTTCATTTTCATGTCAAAAAATATTTACCGTGTCTTGTTTAAAGTAAAAAATGTATATAATTCGAATTTAACTAAAATGGAAACACTGTATAAAATATAAACACTATAATCTATAATTTAGTTTTGAGTTGGAAAAAAATTAAGTACGTTAGCGTTGTATAAACAAATAAACTTTTTTTTAACTTAATAAAAAGTTAACAAAAAGTGTGTATTAACTTTTAACTTAGCTGAGTTAACCTATAGTTAAATTAACTTTTAACTTTTAACTTTTTATTATTGGTGCATATTAACTTAACTTAACTAAGTTAAAAAAAATCATTAACTTGCCCAGCCTTGGTTATAGCTGTACAATTTTATAACTGTTATAATTATTATTATTTTAGATAGCCGAACAATGAATATACTGATTTTAAAATGATGTGTGCGTATTTTTTTAATTCCCTTTTCAGTCTTGTCTGTTCTCACATTTTGGGGTAGAAAAAACCACACCGGTAAACATAATATACTTTCACGTTGCTAAAACCTTCAATATTATATTATTTTATTGAAATTTAGTACGTACCTAACAAAAAAACTGTAATGTTCTCTATGGGCCTCAGTGGGTCCCACATTCCCTGCACGTGAACATAATCATGTTCAGTGGGGTCATTATTATGTTCAAATAAATAAAATCGGACTATTTAATGTGAAAACCCATAATCAACATGTTACTGTGTAAATATAATAATTTAATTACATCATAATTTAATAAAAAATTATTAAACAATTTATGTTGAATAAATGAGTGATTTACAATTTTTATAATAATTATACCGAAAAAATGAAATACAATACAACTAAAGTTGAAAAAAACAATACTATAATTATTTTAATGAAAAAAAAAGACATCAGACAATACAAGGTTGTGTTGGGGGGAGGGGGGGTACATGATGGCGAGCGGGTGCCGGGTGGTGATGTAGATGATGATGACCACTAGACTACACCGTTTTCATTGCCGGTCCAGCGGGGCGGACGAGAGTCACGGGTTTGCTCTGGACGTGAAGACGACCATGGCAGCGGGCGAAGCCCGGCCATAACGGCTGCGAGAGGAGCGGTGACAGTTAGCTAGTGCGTGATGTCGTGCGCTTGACGGTACTGCAGACGCTGAAGACGACTGTTGTGCCGGCGACGACGGTGACCAAAGCTCGGAGCTAGCGACGAAGACTATAATTTCGGCCGGCGGGATCAGACCGCTGGGTGAAAAGGGGAGAGAATCGGCGGACAACATCGCTACGCGTCGCTGTCCTGATACTCTCCGTGGTTTTCGCCCTGGTGTCCCGCCGGCACCGCCGTGGAGTCGAGCACCGCTGAACTCTGAAACGTTTCGTTTCCTCTGACCTGGCGTGTTCCTGGCCACCCTGTAATTAAAGTCAACCGTCACTCACCCGCCGTGAGCTCTGCGGTCTTAGGGCCCGTATTACAATAGTTGAACTCCGGTTAAACCACCGAATTCGGACGGTAAAATCAGTGGTTCAACTGGTTCAAGCGTAACCGAGGTTTAAACTATGATTGTAAAACGGCCCTTAGTCACCGCACGATATAACTAACCTAAATGTTAGTTATAATATCATGCGTCGCCGCAGTCACAAGTCGTCTTCGAGTAGCACTGCTGCAGCAGTCGTCACTGCAGGTACCGTCGAGGCGGTGTCGATGTCCGTGCCGATACCGCTAGCCACCGTCATCGTCGCTCTCGGAACAACAGCAGTATATATCAATATCGTTTAACAAGTGATGGGGACGCTCTTTTACAAAAGTAAACTCTTTAATTTTACCAAGTCGAGCACTGGGTTCAATAATATACCTATAACAATAATATAATATGATGCGAGGTGCAACATCATAATTTCTAAATATTACAGTATCAACTGCTGAACTCACTGTAGTCTGCAGTATGTATATTAGTGCGTGAGGCGGGAAATCGTACGTAATATGATAATTTTATTACGGACTGCTCGCATTTATTGGTTTTTAACGCGGGTCATTAAGGCCAATTTACTGATTAATAATCAAGGTCGACGCAAGCGCGCGCATACAATAATGTATATGTCTGTATATTTATTAGGTATATTAATGCGTGCGATAAGATCATATCGTAACAAATAACGCGCTATAGGTACCGACACATAATTTTATACAGTATAATAAAAATTCGTTTAATATTATATATATAGACGCTGTAGCAATGTCTTATACACGAGATGTTATGTGTAATAATTAACGAAAATTAATGTATAACCTACCTATACGACCTACCTCGGGTGCCTCTCCGTATCTCTGAATTTATACGCTGTGCCGCTGCCCAGTCGCCTGCAGTACGGTTAATAATATTGGACACCTGTTAATCGCGCAGAACAGCGTAATATCAATTCGTATTGGGAATATATATGCGCTCGCGACTGCGCCCGAGACGAATCGCCGAGACCGTTGAAAATGCGAGTCGGAGGCAGGACGTTCTGTCAGCTCCAATTGTTATTAATCGTTGTTTTCAGCGCCGCAACGTCCGTGCACTGCTTGAGAAACGTCAAGCCCGACGGTACGTATATTTACACCAATACTTTTAACGGCTTTTTCCACATTATGGAGGTAATATATTCATTTTTTAGTCGTTCCCAACTGCAGTTGAAAATTACCTACCATTACGTTGTACTGTAGTAGGTACCTATACAAGGGCGCACTGCAGGCTAGGGTTGAGCGATCCCGGCCTGGGCCTGCCGAAAATTTGGGTGATTGTAAACTCTCCCGATTTTAATGACATGTAAATTCTTCCGATGGTAAACTCTCCCGGGTTTAGTTCAATACTACTTGACGGGACAATGTTAACTCTCCCGGGTCTACTTCAGTATACTACTATAAGATAGGGAATCATAGGACTCGCATTGATATAACTTTAGATCATATAGGTACTACTTGTATATTGTGATCTAACTATCTAAGGGTATAATTAATAACGTCTTCCACGTAGACAATTTCAATTTCTTCGCATAAATACATAATGTAGTGGCATATAAAAAATATGTGGCTGCAGAAATTAAACAAATGGGAATATTATAATATAAAATAAAAGTAACAGTATTAACAAAAAACACATATTTGACTCTTTTACAGATGGACATAGACGATGGTACAGAACCAACTTTCAGTTTTTGTGATTAAACCCACTTATTTTGTATAGGAAGAACTTACCTACTTACTTCTTTAGGAAACCTATGTATAGCCGTATAGGTAACACAATCCTTTTATGGATTTTAGGGACTTAGATATTAGAAAAACATAACTTGATAATGGTTTTAATGATAATAGTTATAATGAAATAAAATACAATATTTATTAAGAAAACATACAATGTAAAATAATACTAATGAATAATATTGTATATTTGTATTATACAGGGTGATTCACAAAAAAAGTCTATTATATAAAAATAATAATAATAATAAAAAAAATGTTGCTGTGAACAATGATATAATAGTATTATAGTGTTATATTATATTATTATATTATAGTATAATATTTTATAATATACAATTTAAAATGATAATCACAATCTCTACAGTGTAGCCAATTCGTAGGTTAGCAATAACATTTAAAACAACTCAAAAGAGTTTACACATTTTCTCACAGTATCTACTTCGTGAGTACGACATATGTACAGCGTTGATACGCGTTGATGCCAATTAGGTTTTTCTCTCTGACAAACGCTAAAACACTTTTCTTGAGTCATATTTCATAGGTGCAAATAATGGATGGGTGCTAAGCCTCCACCCCAAAAAAAAATTGTTCATATCTACATCAATATCTTCAGCCCCCTTCCCCCACCAAATCTCAAACACTATTTTAACGTTATAAAAAGGTAATGAAATTTTTTTAGTACCTTGTTTTACAAATAAAAACCAATAATTTAACCGGAATCCGGATCATTCAAAACTCCAAATACTGTCACTCGAATTCTTCAAAATATTTTTTATTTAATTTTATTTTATACATATATATATATGTTACATTAATCAGCAGTTAACAAGGATACATATAATACATAGGCAATAGCAATTAAGTAACAGTAACAAAGCTATAACAAGGCTAATGGCTATAAGTTATAAGTTTATAACAATAAGAAAGAGCGTACAAATGATATAAGTATCCAGAGAACGTAGCTAAAACAACTGGGGCACGTTTCAATTAGTAATTCTGAGCATTCTGTGTAGTGGATGATTGTAACCATAGACAGTAGAGTGGTACAGGGCATAAAACTAGACTAGGTTTCGTATTCCACAATCCACAGGTAGGAACTTCGAATGGAATTTCAGCAAGTAAATTGGGAACGTCTAAGGTATCTACCATTTAGAAGGGAAGTTAAAAATGTTCATCTATATCGGCGTGGCGAAAATAAGGGATGGGATGTTAAATATTTTACGTAGTTGGACATAGTCGTGGGGAGACACATCGGTTTTACTCACAAATGGTAAGTAAGTTAGGAAACGATTTTGCACCTGATCTAGCTTATGTTGGTGCTGGTGTTTTGCAAGTTATGGATGCCACACAATGACCCCATACTCAAGAATTGATTGTGTATACTAATGTAAAGTAGAGAGAACGAAGAAAATTCACTGATGTGAACATAGGCGCAAATTGGGGGCTTGGACGGGCTTAGCCCCTCCAATATTAAATTTAGCCCCTCCAAAAAATTGTATTTTAATTGAAGTATAAAGAACGATTCATTATTCACCTGTTTTCCATGGTAGATCATCCGGTCCACCCTCAGAACATAATATAGGTTTAATAATAGTATTACAAATTAGCAGTGGTCGAAGTGAGAGGGATACGGGGGAATGGCATCCCTCTACTTTTTTGTACTTACATTTTTCATCCCTCTACTTATTTTGTCTAGAATAACGCATCCCTCCCAAGACTTGTGTTTTAAAATTAAATACTTAGGTACTATCATTTTTATATATATATATTAGGAAGTTTTTTCATTTTTTCGGTGAAAATAATATTGATTTATAACATAGAGGCCCGGCCTTATCGTGTTTTAAAAATGATAAGCGTTGATAACAAATGTTACGTGGATCTATAAATCTACCTTGCAGGTTACGGAATACTATCTGCCCGTATATCACAGAAAAATAACAATATTGATGATAATAAGTAGGGACGTAGCAATATGCTAAAATATCTAGACCAAGGTGGATATATATCCACCTTGATCTAGACGTAATTTCAGATAATATCTTGTTTATAACTTATAACATAGAATATTATAGAAGCGACACTCTCGGGCGGCCAATGTTAATGAGTCTAGAATTTTTCATGGCCTTGAAATTGTTCGTAACTTCTTGTCTTACTGCCAAGCTTACAACATCATTCTTGTTGATAATTGTGCGACAAGTTATCCATGTTGATAATTGTGCGATAAGAGTATTATAAAATATAAATTATATTACGTCAATTTTTTTTGTGTTTTTTTTTTAATGTTGTACGATATAAATATATGATGGATGGACGGATTACGGATAGTATATTTTTTTAAGATATTTATTCAATAATATTGTAAGTAGTTTTTTTTTGATATTAATTTATTAATATATAAGTAGTTTTTATTTAAAAAATTAATTATCTACATTCTATAAAGGTATAAGACAAGCTTGTGTTAAAGCTTAGACCAATAATATTCCATAATGTTAAAGGTTGAGAATTACAATTTACTTATATACAAAATATACAAACTAGATAATGAAATAATATAACAACAAATGTTAACATAATATAACCAGTTAATAACAGTACTTTTTACATTATTTTATTTACAGACCATGTTTTTATACAAAATTACGAACTACCTTATCAAATAAAAAAAAATATATAAAACAATATTTATAAATTACATAAAATTTGCAATTTTCTATTTTTTGTGCGAGGAATTTGGAAATTTCGATTGGTTCTGGTTAACGAAGTATAAATTCTAAATCTTATAAATAAGTTTAACAAATATTCATGAGGGAATTGTTCACGGGGATGTTCAAAGTACACATTTAATATTAAAGATTTTAGTTTTTGCCCTACTTTTGGTAATGGTGCTAAAGTAGGAAATTGATTTGTAAATATAGTATCTAATTCAAAAATATACTGGTAAAAATTACAACATGGAGTCAACGATGAAAACATGGATATAGAACTGTGTTGATGTGCTTTGAAGTGTGTGAAAAAAAGTTCATGGGATAACTTTGTGATAGATCTGCCATATCCTATGCATATTTCACAAGAATGCATGTTAAAACATTTCATAATCAAATAACCACATACATATGTAAAAGCATTTCTTTCTGGTAATTTTAATCACCTGTAGTGGGTTGCATCAATAGGTAATGGATTAATATGAATTACTTTCTGCTTGTCAGGGAATATTGTTTTTAAATCTTCTGCTGGTATTTTGCTCAGGGTAGTCAGTACTTGGTCTAAACCATCCAAACAATTAGCACCTTCATTATATTCAAAATAATTTAAGGAAAATAATTTTTTGAAGGTACGCTGTAGCTGGATAGTTGTGGGGTTTATACAGTTACCATTCTGATTACGCATAGATAAAAAAACAAAAATCGATTTTTTTTTTAAATCTGGTTTTGCGTATATGGCTTTACCGTGAATATGGCTTTCTATAAATATGTTAATATAATGTGTATGGTAGTATTGTAAAATAATAAAGGTAGATAGTTATTATAACATTATTATTTACTTTATGGTTATTTATTCTAAGGTAGTATGCAGTGACCTTTTTTTTTAAACTTTGGCGGGCTGGTCTTGAGCGGTCCGTTTCGGCGATAAAAGCGTTCCTAACATCATGCCTTACCGCCAAGCTTACAGCACCAATCAGTCCGCCACGAAATGAAAACAATGAAAGTGGAGGGGCGAGTGTCGCTTCTATAATATTCTATGCTTATAAATAGATGTGTAATATGTGTGAGTCGATCAATTTCTAAATTTAGCCCATGGATAGAATACTGTTTATGAGAGTTATGACCACAATTAAACAAGTATATTTTTGATAATGCTTATATGCATATAATATGCTTATATGCTACTGATATGTAATATCACATGAATTATACTTAAACTCACGAACTACTACATGTAGTAGTTCGTGCTTAAACTGTATACTATATAAGTATAATCAGCACCTTGCTATCTATTTTGTTTGAAAATGTATTGAAAATTGAATAAAACCTATGTATAAAAATATTCACTGTTTTACATTTAATAATAAGTTGTATAAATATACATATTTGTTTATTTTCAAAGAACACTTATGATAAAAAGTTACTTCTTAAGTTTTTTTTTTATATACTTTTATTTCTTAATTAAGAAAAAGTTTTTGCTAAATTAAGTAAAAAAAATGTTTTACTTGAATATTAATAGATTTTGTTATACTACATATCATATTTTTAGTAATAATTACAAATTTTACTTTATAATCTTAAATCTCTACAGAAAAATATTAGAAATAAAAATTAGTTTTGACTAAAATTTGAAAAATGTTATTTATTTGTTTAACTTTAAAGATTATATATGATAAAAAAGATTGTAGTGTTTTGATGCATAAATAAAATGTGAATTATAAAAAAAAATACAAAAAAAAATATTATACAAGGTCCGAAGAATAAAGTAATGATATCAGGAAATCTGAATTGTAAGGCATCCCTCCACTTATATTGAGCCATTTCAATTTTTAACCACTGCAAATTATTAATTACAAAATATTACAGATAACATTTCAATTTATCAATTTATCAATTTATCGAGTCGATACTCGATTGGACGATAGTAGTGTTTTATTTTATAAATTTCCATTTTCGAATCGATGTGTTACAATTATAATATAATATACAATATAGAGGTACCTAAATGTTGTAATTTGTTTTAATAAAAATAATTTTAATTTAAGTAATAGGTGGATGTACAGTTGTAATGTGTAGGTACATTAATATAGGACAGTAAGCGAGAAAAAAATATATATTACTAAAATAAAGTAGGTAATTTATTTAATTATTTATTAATATTGACAAATGTCCAATTCAAAGGTATTTTAACATGGGGACTGAGGGACAGAGCCACCCACCACCCACGGGTCTGTTTCATTTAAATATGTGTAGTCTCTCCAAATTGAAAACTGAAATTGCGACAATGGATGTGAAATATTTAGTGTTGCGTTTTAATAAATTCGAGAACCTTAAGAGCTCGCACTACTTTGGAGTGAATATGGTGATTTAATGAAAGAGAAGACATATGAAGAATTCCGAGGTCTTTAATTTGAGATAGGTACTTGTATAAATGGTAAGCCATTAATGGACTATGTTCTATTTGTGGGCGAACGTGATTTAGTGAAGGAAATTGAGTGACATTAGTCAAGATTTAGTACGAGTCCAAGAGGTAGAAAATAGATTAAACTCGCTCTATAGAACAGCCTGGTCGGCCGTAGAGTCAACTTTCAAAAATAGTTTGATGTCATCCGCAAAGCGAAGATGCTTGGCCCTGCTAAGGTGTAGCGACAGAGAATTTATAAAAAGAGAGAACTAAAGTAAAGAAAATATGATTTATAGGTATATAAGTTAAAATTGTATAAATTAGGTAGTATAAAGAATGCACAACAAAATTTTAATATCTAGGGCCCGTATTTAAATGTCCCTAAAGGCTAAAACTATCCAAAACTGTTCTATAAAAATAAACAAAAATACTTAAAAAATTATTTTGGCCGCTATAATAACGACCTACAATTGTTTTTATTTTCTTCTTCTTCGGCTTTCAAATGTCGTTGAGGCCCATTACCGCAATACAGACCTATTTTCATATATCCCTATCTTGTGATAATGTTTCTCCTTCTCGTAACTTTGGCCATCCACATCTGTTTTAGTCTGTTTTAGGGCTATGCCCCCACCCCCCCCCCCCCCATTAATAATTCTAAACAAAATTTTAATTTAACATTGAAATAATTTTACTGAACAACTGAACGAAATATTTTGAATAAAATGGATGTCTAATTACTAATTACTATAAAATTTAATAATATAATCTTACATAACAAATAATAATATAGTTTAGGTACTGTAGAAAATAAATAGGTACTATAAAATATTTGTCTTAAATGTTTTATTTTAAAACCATCATCCTCGAGGATTTAGAAGATTCATTTAAAATACATTCAGTATCCATATTTTTTGTTACATCTTTCTCTATATGTAGAATAGAAAGATTTGTAAAACGTTCTTGATACATAGAAGTTCTCACCCACGTCTTTATTCTTCGCAAAGCCGAAAAAGATCGCTCGCAAGTTGAAGAGCTGACAGGTAAAGTAAGTGCTACTTGAAGAATTTTATAGACATTTGGAAAAATGTCTTTTTTTATTCAATAGAAAAAATATTCTTAAGGTGGCCATAGGTGGTGACTCCACCCTATTAATAACAAAAATTAATTTATTTTATTTTAAAATTTTAGTTGCCTTAATTTTTGGCTGAATAGGACCTGAATTTAGGTGTCCTAAATCATCGATAGTCTGTCTGGTATTTATAGTACTGACCACATCAATGGAGCAAGACGCAGAGCTAGACGTTTCTGCCTCGACGGGCAGCACTTTTTTTTTATGTTAAAAACTAAAAACTGCTAAAAACTAAAAAAGGCAATAGCCTAATAATGATAATTAATAAACTAATATGCCGTACACTGCAAACAGTTGTTTGAAATAACAACCGACAAGTTACAACGTTATTCCCGTTTGAAAATAATCAACACGACGTACTCTGTACAATTTACGAACAAAACATTACTACCTCTCACACAGTCACACGCAGCTACGGAAACAGGCCACTCGTCAACATAATTGACACAAAAGACGACAGTTTTGAATTTCCCTAATATTTATTTTTACACGAGAGATAAAAACAAGGTGTCACGGACCACGGTACATCAATAAACTGTTGCAAATAGTAAATAACAATTTAACGGAAATCATATCATCATTCAACAGTGCTATGTATGTGTTCTAAATTATTCATATACAGAGTGATCTAACGGGTGTCACATTGTATAGGTTTATAATATAACGAACATTGTCTCAACATTTTTAACTGAAATGTAGGTACAATATATATTTAAAAAAATGTTTCTTAATATTTTTTACTGAACTCTATAATATTTTTATAATATGGCAAACATTTTAGAGGGATATTTGCGGCCATCAGGGGGGGGGGGCTAAGCCCCCCAAGCCCCCCCCCCGGATATCCGCCAATGCACTTACCAGCCCATACAATTATTCTATATTGAAATACTGTTACTAAGTCATAGCTGCCTGCTGCCATAAATCGTCTCCTTTGGTGGTTGGCCATAATCACGTAGTCATATGCATACAGAAGAACTATAGTGTCTCGTGTCTGTTCTGATAACTATACCTTGTAGCTTTTAGGTATAATGTGATTTTTGATTTAAGTGAGTACGCTAAGTGACACTTGTTGTTTTGACTGAAAGATATTCGCTATTCCAAGTCCGTATAATAGTCAAGGAAGGCACTTGATTACTCTGCGAACTCCCCCCGGCCCTCTCAATATTCAATATTATTATTATGATAATTGATAGTCAATCATTAAATAATTTTTTAGTATGGTAAATGTAGTTATATGCATATAACTACATTTACCATACCCCATGGGGTTACACCGTCCAAATTAGTTTTTATAACTTTGGTGTGAATATGGATATTGTATATAAGTAATATATGTGTGTGTGTGTGTGTGTGTGTGCGTGTGTCAGTGGCGTATTTAGGAATTTGTCAAGGGGGGTCCAGATAATTTTCAGAAAACAGAGCCGCGGGGGGCGAAGACCCCCACACCACCCGATTACTCTTTATTAAATAAATATACCATATTTATAAGACGATTTAAAATTTTTGAGTTTTTACTTATTAAACAATAATATGTACAAAACAAATTTAAAAAAAGCAGGTAAGTGGATGTCACTCTGCTGTACAATAGCCAATAGGTTACAAGTGGGTCAATTTATAATGGATTGTATTAAACTTGAATTGAATGATATAATATCATTGTATAAGAAAAACGATTCTGAGCGGAGATGGTTTGTCAGTCTTTATATTGTTATTATTTGTTATAGACTTTAAGTTGAATTAATATTGAAATATACCTATTTTTTATATTTCAAAGCGTTAGAAATTAAAATCCCATTTTTAGCGGTTTTTTGTAATTCGTTTGTAGTTTTTCCCGTGGCATTAAATAACTATTGAGAAAATCAAAAAATTACCTCTCTAAAGTACCATCTTGATCCAATTTTCTAAAAGATAAGATACTACATATTGAAATCGAAGCACTTCTTCTGGTAGAAATTTTGTATGTGTATAGGATAGAAAAAATAAATAAATAAACAACATTGTGAAACCATTAGCTTAATCGCTCCGTTCAGAATCTACTATAGTTATGTTATAACTTTTATAAAAATATTTCATAAAATACATAACTTCATTCATTGTAGATCTTAGATAACTTTTCAACCTTTTTAATCCGGACCCCATGGACCCCCCCCCCCCCCCCGTAAATACGCCACTGATGTGTGTGTTAATGTGTTATACTGTTATGTAGTTATGTAGACTACCCCGCCAGAAATTCTGCGCACGCTTATGCTTCGACTTCTAGGTGTTCCCCGTGATTCTCTCGTCTAGATATCATATAATGGCCATACATTAATTGGTCTTTAATAAAATTAATTTATCGTAGTTCGATTTCACTACTATTTACCATTATGTCCTTGGTGCCTGTTTTTACTTTTTGACCTATCTATATGCTATCTATAATATCAGTGTATGCCACGATTTAAGATAGTACTATCTTAAATCGTGGCCAGTATTCATAGATAATAAAAGAATGGATAGGCCCACAGATATATATATTAAATATACGTTTAATATATTAAATATATATATCTGTGGATAGGCCATACTATCTTATCACACGTGCATGAACGTTACAAGGGGTCTCATAATAAAATAATGATAAGACCCCTTGCTAGAGTGAGAAACACCATATAAAAACTGGCTGTCTCTCATCTACATTCCAGCACGCAAACCCCTCGTACATTAATATAGGAATGGCCTATCCATTATTTTATTATCTATGCCAGTATTACACAGTCTTCCGTTATTTACCAATTTTAACCTTACTATAAGTACATAAATTGAACATTATCACTAAGCTGGTATTCTAAAGGTTATTAGGGCATTACAAGGGCGCTCGCAGAAATATAAACCGATGAGGGGGGGGGGGGGGGGGCAAAGTAAAAATCTCCGATAATACATCACATATTTTTACATTTTATTTTCAAGTTATAAAACAATTCATATTAACTAAAATAGCGGGGGGCATGGCCCCTCCCGGCACCCCCCTGCGGGCGCCCATGGTGCACGCCATGGTACGTTTCTATTAACTGAATCGTATATGCCCGTTTGGCTGTTTATAATATACAAACAGCATATGTAAGTCTGTGTCAAATTCATAATGCTTCTCGGCCAACTGCGGATGATATCATTAAACAACACAACCTCGGTGCTCTATTATTTATTCTAAAACATACAAAAATATAAAGTGTTTAATTATGTATTGGGTGGCAGGGGAGGCTTAACCCTCTCAATTTCTAACAAAAAGAGTGTGACACTAATAACTAATAACCATTGTTATTATAATTGTTAGCTTATATGGGATCACTTTTAAAAAACTGAATTTTTATTGAAATATATTTAAGATTTACAATTTTGATATATTCTTCTTAAAATTTCATTAAAATTGCCTAAATCAAAACCCTTAAACTACTGGTAGTGGCGTCCTCTTAAATTCATGAAACAAGAGTAGCCAGTAGGTACCTATTTATAACCATCATAACAATAGGTAAATAATGTGCATAGGAATGCAATCATAATGCCCAAACTAATTCTTTGTTATAACTACTATTTATAAAGTTGTTGTCAATGAATTATGCTATGCATGTACAATTTAACAGAATGTTGGTGTTTTCCACCTATACATACACGATTCATTTGAAGTTGCCAGGATGTTCCTATTCTGTTCTACTTGCAATGTTTTTCAAGCAATTACTGATATTATATGATATGTAATATTGCCACATGGATGAGTTTGACATACTCATATTTAAAAACAAGATAATTAATATATCATTCTCTTGATAAGTTCACAAATTCTAAAAAACCTAACACTCCAATCTCAAAATCATTACCTTATGTTGTAAAATGTTTAAATACATTTTTTTTTTATATATAGGTCCATGTGATCCAGGAGAATTGGTATTTGTGGGTTTTTGCAACTTGTGCATGTGTAATTCTCAAGGAATGCCAAATCAGCTATGTGCTAGATCATGGTGCCCAGTTCAAACAACACTACCACCCAGAAACAGTATACTGTATTCAATCCCAAACAAACCATTTACATAAGGATCATTGATTACCATCCATATAGGAATGTGAATGTAAAATAAATTATTATTGTGTATGTTATGACAAATAACAATTTCTAGGTTTAACAAAATAAATGTAAATTCAACAGGTCTAATTTATTGTCAAACTCTGTGTAGGATTATGATAAAAATAGACAAAAATATGTTCACAGCAATTATATAACTATAGGTTTAATATAATCTCTTAACCATGTTATAAAATATTAAAATTATACATGTTAATCACTCGTTTTTAAATTTATTTAAAAAAATATGTATATATAATATGTATACACATATATATATATATATAAGTAAATTGTAAAGGTAATAGTCCTATAGTCCTATACATACCTTAATACCTTCACCGTATTCATTTACATCACTTAAGAAACAAAAAACTAATTTACAATAATCGATAAATTACAACAATATTATTGAATTTATTAAAACTTGAACGAAAATTAACAATGATCAAAAAAAAAAGAACAGTCACTAGAAATTAGAAAAATGATGTAAATTTCAATATTGTCTTAGGTGAATCCTTATTTAAACAAATTTGAATAAGTTCAACATAATACAGTTTTAAGATATTTAAGTTTGTTGAATTGGTTAATATTGGCAATACAGAAATTACTACAAAACAAATTTTTAATTATGTAGTTAAGAATGTTTCTTTTAAAAATACTTAATTTTAATTGATCAACAAAATAGAGTGCGTCAATTGAGCACACGGCTTTTTTATTTACATTTAAATTTACAATCATAGAAAATACCTCTGACTGAATATTTAATGAAAATATTATAATGTATCAAGCATTGTCTGACTAGATCTGGTCATTGGTTAAATGTGTTTTAACTATCAAATAAGTATCACTGGAAAGAATTAAATATTTTTTGTTTCTTTTATTTTTTGCTACATATACTGTGTATTCCAGAGGTATTATCATTATAGTGTACTTAATATTTACAACTGGACATTAGAAAAGTACAATATAGATTATAGTTGTTTTATTATGAAAATCCTGCACTTAAAAAATTGATTTAATTTAAATTGTCTAAATTGTTAGCGTTAGCTTCGATGATTAAAACCTTTGGTGTTATCAGGCCCACGAGGCTGTCGAATAACATTGTCTTCAACAGCAACACGGACTATGGGCTGTCGCAGCACTTCAACTTTCATACTACCTGAAGAACTGGCCCTAAAAATAAAAAATAATAATAAATACACAATAAAAATAAAACACATGTATATTATCTTAAATGTTGAGTTTTAGATAAAATATGGCAATATAAGAATTTATATTAGTTTTACTTTTAATCCTGATATATAAATACACTTTAATGATACAAGAACTTCAAAATGTATATTATTCAAGTATTGTTAAGTTATATAAATAGTATGAATAAGTTTTTAAATACATAAAATTGTCATTTAATATAAAAAAAAAAAAATTAAAAAATTTCTAAAAACGAAGAAAAACAATTTACAACAATTTATTTCTTATCGGTTTTTATAGTTTTAACCTTGAAAATAATAATCCAAAAATGTCCTCTCTTTATTGGGTCTAAATATTTTATTAAATAGGTTTATTTTGATTAACTTAAAATAAAAATATGATTTGTTTTTAAGTATTTTTGAATATATAATTTTATTTTATATTTTAGGGATATATTAAAATAAAATAAAAAATTAACTATTTAAATAATAAAAAATATTTAAATTATAAATTATATTTATTGGAAACAGTCCAATATATCGTTGGTGACACGGCAAAAGGGTCTAAGCGACACGGCTTATACCATTGGATGGAAAAATATATTCTACGTCCAATGCACGTGCGCAAAAACAGCTGTGACATTTATAATTATGGCAATTTGATATTAAATTGCCATAATTAAGTCTAAACTTAGAGGTCTAAACGACACATTATATTTTTTCTTCTAAAATAAAGGGTCTAAACGACAAAAATAGGGAATAAACAACATTACTATAATTTTTTAGGGGACAAGCGACGTTTATGGAAATTTTGTGGTGCTTGTACTCGAACTTTTTGTATAACTGATATTTCTAAGATATGATAAAATTGTTGTACAAGTGTACAACTGATATTGATTTACAATAATATTATTATCTTCATTTATATTTGATCAGAATTGGCCAAACCAATTATTTATGGTATTCGCGGTAGATGAGTTAACTTTTATGCAAAATATTTTGTACTAGTAAGGAATTTTGTATTATAGGTATTAGGTATAAAAAAATGAATGTTTTTTGTTTGGCAATATATTATTTTACATTGATTTTTAATTATTTAAAAAAAAGTTTATTATCTTATTAAGACCATTTTATCTAATTAAATTAAACGTCTTAAATAAAATTATTTAATTGAATAGTAATATTATTATTTGTCATTACTCATTATGTTATTTTAATAGTTTCATATTTTTTTTTTTTTTTTGCAGAAAATATTTGTGTACCTAAATCTTATTTTGAAGAAAATGTAATAAAATATTATTTTATTGGTCTCAAATAAAAATAGTTATCACTAAAAAATAAAATAATATAATGAGGATAAATGTGTTTAGAACCATCAGGTAAATTAAATAAAAAAATAGAGCATAAGCGCCGTAGATAAATATAGTAAAAAAATAAAGGGCATAAGTGCCAAAATTAATTAACAAACTTATTCAAATTGCCGTATACATGTAAATAATAACCAAAAGATAATTAAAAATATGTATAAACATTAAGGACATAAAAACAAAAAAAAAAATTATTCAACAAAAAAATTCCCTATTCTTACTGTAAAAAATTATAGCATATCTAGAAAATAAAAAAAAATTAAATCACAAAAAAAGGTTTTTGGCTCCCTTGAAAACTATGATTTATGTAGCTTAGACCCTTTTGCCGTTTCACCATCGATATGACCTCTAACATTATAGAATAAAACATCTTTAAGTTATAATACTATCATGGCTACAATAAACACAAATTATCTATTAATGACATCTTTGGATGTTATTAATTGTATAGTAAATAAAATATTTGACAGTTCAACTAAAATTAATACTTATAAAAGAAGATTGAAGTTATAAACATTTATAAAATAAATATAAAGAAGACACTACACTAAATTTTTGTTAATGAAACTTATAAGTTATAACATTGTTTAGAATATTTGGTCACGTCTGTATTTTTAAAACTCTTGCGAGTTTTAATTCAAAAACTAAATTCTTCTTTAGTGTTTTTGAATAATACTTAATATTATATAAACACAATAAAATAATTGACATATCTAACCATGGACTCTTAATGTATATATTTAGGGTTTTAAAAATCTTAGTGGTTTCATTGTCAACTTTCACCTCCCAGTGACTTTCAATCTTTGAATCTCATATCGTCATCAATATTTGATTATAGAAAAAATATTTTTTTTTATTAATAAATTAGGTAGGTCTTGTTTTGTCTAACATTAATTTCTTAGAATTTAAGTAGTATAATATATTAATATGTCATTAATAGGTACAACATTAACAATACTATAGTAGATTAATCTATGTAATTATTACATAAATTGTTTAAAGTTACCCTTCATCATCAGCATTTAACTCTTCTTCACGTTCTTCGCCCATTATTCGCAATCTAGCTTCTGCATACTCTTGTTTTCTCTTAAGTTAAATGTAATGTGTTAAAGAATTTTATACAATGATAGTACCTTAAATTTCATACTTGTTCCAAAGATTTAACTTGTACTTTGGGTTTATCGGCATTATCATTTGCAGCATTATCCTTCTGCGGCCGTTTGAGTATTTTAACAGTGGGCTGTTGAGGAACTGTCATCTGTTGATGATGGTTATATGACAATTGTAAGCCAGGGGGCAATATTACAACATTGCTATTGCTAAAAATGTTTACACGGAAAATTAGTTTTATATGTCCAAAAGATACACACAACTAAATAATGTTTAAAAATAGTCACTTTTCGTTTTTGGTAGCGGACGCTAGTTGCATCTTTTTTATTTGAGTGCTGAGAACCTATATGTGAAAGCAATAATAGAAGGAATCGTTAGTTGAGGATAGTGCATGAAGTTTAGGTACACTCTGTAGGTGCAATCGGCAAATCAAACCGATATAACAGATCGCACCAGACGGTGGGCCGGTTGACCGACCCATCAGGCTCAACGGGGCAAAACAGTAACACAAACACGACTTACAGACGGATCGTCCAGAGCTTCCCAGCTTTCATAGGGTTCAGTTGTGCCCGTTTCACAAGTCGCCATAATATTGTACATACTACTCACTCAACGCGGGATCGGATGTTGTGCGTGTGCGTTTTACTACGACGTCCACTGGCTGGCGGGTCGAGGCATAGTTGGCGGGAGCAGAAAAAAATTGTAGCTATAAATAATAACGATGATATACAACGATACGTCTGAATTTGTAGAATGCCGGAGTCACGTAAACGTTGTCGTTATAATTATTAATTACCGTTCGACGCAAGAGAAAAATGTTAAAAATGTTTCCGACGATAGCTGAGGTATACAATGAATAATAATGATTAATGAATAATTTTATATTGTGATATAATAGCAGTCTTGGGCCCGACGACAATTTTGACAACACGTCGAGATTACAAGTGAGTCATGGAACAGACGGTAATCGTCAGGTGTGTTACAAATTTTTCGTTTTGGTTGGCCACACCCGTTCTGGATTTATTATATTTTTTTCTGTATCGGCTACCAAGTACCAACCGCCGCTACCGTTCAAAACTTCAAAGTCCAAAGTTTGAAATTCTAAAAACCGGGCGGAGCCGCGGAGGTCGTACAAACTTGAAACTATACACAAATTATAAATAAATAATACGTAAAACGGTAAAACAACGCAAATCATCGTTGGCGATTCAAACGAAAAAAGCAAAAACAAACCAATTATTGATTATTCATAACTTATTTACCCATAATATTGGTTCGACACTGCCACTGTGGTCTGTCGTCTCATGATGGGCGACAACATTTAGTTAAGCCAGTTAAGGTACTTAGGTACGGTTTTGTTTTCGCAGTTGACTGCAGCAGTCTTACAAAATACCGGAGCAATCGACTACGAACCATAGACCTAATAGACACAAACAATAGATATAACATATTCTATTACGTCTATGCAGCAGACTACTGGTGTTGTGGTGCTCAGACCAGTCATGCAGTCGAATGCATAAACGAAACCGTACCTTTACTGATTGCTAGGGCGCAAATAAAAACAAAAAATATGATTTTAAAAAGTAGGTAAGTAGTTGTCGCTTTGCTGTACAGTAGGTTACAAGTGGGTCATTGTATAATGGGCGTTGTATAATGTATTAGACTTGAATTCAATGATAAAATATCATTGTATAAGAAAAACGATTCTGAGCAGAGGCGGTTTGTGAGTCTGGATATTTTATATTGTTATTATTTATTTTATCATGTAAGTTGAATTAATATTATAATTTTTTATTCGTTTCTATGGTGATAAACAAAGCGTTAGAAATTAAAATCCCATTTTTAGCGTTTTTTCGTAATTTTTCGGTGGTTTTTCCCGTGGCATTAAATAACTATTGAGAAAATCGAAAAATTACCTCTTTAAAGTACCATCTTGATCCAATTTGCTAAAGGATAAGGTACTATATGTTGAAATCGAAGCACTCCTTCTGGAAGAAATTTTGTATTCAGGATATAAAAATAAAAAAAAATAAAATAAAATAAACACCATTATAAAAACAATAGCTTCCTCGCTCCGCTCAGAATCTAAAATTCCGATTTATATATTTGATGCACCTGTAAGTAATAATAATTAATATGACAAATCTTAAAAAAAATGCCATTAAAAACATTTCTTGTCATAGCTTATGTTAAAAAAAAATCTTTTTGTATAATGTTATTATAATACTTAAATGTACGTCATTTGGAAGATGTCGGTTTGTGCGAAAATATTATGATCCGATTTGGTTGACACTATAAAATATAAATCACGGTTGTATATCTTAAACCGTGCTATAAATTGTCTTGTGAGTTGTGGGTAATTGTGTGAAGCGATCAGATGTCGTTTTTGAAATTCAGTTGTAACAATTTAACCCCGTTGGACATTATTTACGTTTGATTCATTTGAAAATATGTACAACCTTTTTATGGATAAAGATTTTCTTTATCTAGTATATTATGTAATCAGTCTGTGTTCATTATAAATTGTGCCAATCGGCAAACTTTAATATTTTTACTTTTTCGTATAATAATAATAATATATATGTATTTGGTCATTACTTATTAGTGATTAGTTATTACTCGGTACTTAATCTTTATTTTTTTTTATTTTAGTATTTATTATATTATTTTAGTTATTACTTATTACTTATTTCATGTCTACTACTCTACTCTAATAGCTACTCTGGTATCTAGTTATTCAGATATAATTTAACAATAATAACTACAATTGTATTAACTGATTTACTGATCATTATTATCCAGTTTTGTCCATTCTTTCAATTGTGACCCAAACACTCCTTCACTAGTAGGTGAGTGCACATATTCTTAAGTCATTGATAAATTTAATTTTTAATTTTTATTTGTCTATTGTGTAATGAATACTTAAGGAGCTTACTGCAAGTAAAATACTTCAATATTTAAATCTCTTTACAACAATAATATTATTGACAAAAAATTAGACTAAATACAAAATGTCAGATAATTAATAAATTACTACTGGGTGATTCTTTTATCAAATAACACTCATTATTTTAAAGTGTAAATTTTTTTGAAAATATTTTTTTACATAGGAGTGGAGTGGTACATGGTTACCCCGCGAAATGTTTGTCCACTTCTCCGCTCATCTAAACTTTGAATATTTATAACTCATAAACTACTTGCTCCAAATTGGTTTTCATGTATCAAAATACTAAGAAATACTAAGAAAAATATTCTGCTTTGGAGTATAAAATTAAAACCCTATGTTGTCATTCAAAAGGTGAAAAAATTAAAAAATTATAACGATAAAAAATATTTAAAAATATAATTTTTTAGGAAAAACGTTGTTTTATAAGCAAATTGAAACTATGTAAAAAAAAATTTACACTTTTTGAATTACTGCGTGTTTGATAAAAGAATCACCTGGTATAATCATACCTTTTTTTTGTACATTTCAAATAATTATATATACAATATTAGGTATATCGTTCAATGTGATTAATAAAGTAAGATTTAATTTTTTGATGGCCTCTTATGTTTGATTTTATTTGTAGGAACCTATGATAACAACTTTTTGAATATTAATTTAATTAACATTATACCTGATTTTAAAACTCATTCACTAACATAACAATAATATTATAAGTTCTTAGTACATATTGGATTGAGACAAATAACATTGGGGCGTATACATCTTAAGACAGAGCTTTCCAATTGATTATATTTAATTAGATTAAATATTTATATAATTTATTAATATTGCTCCTTCTAATCTAGGTATTTTGACATGTGATTGAATTGATCTCCAAAAATATCAGAACTATGTTCATAATTTTATTTTTCAAATAAACAGTCATGTTTGTTTTTATTAAAAAAATTAACATGTTCATATTATAGTTGTTCATTTTAATTGATTATTTGTGGGTACACGTTTTCCACTTAATACGTACCAAATTTACTTTCAATCATTATCATAATATTATTGTCATATTACTTTAGTTGTTTTATTCATTTTTTTTTTGTTTGATTTATTATTTTATTACAATAGCTTTAACCCTATATGTAAAAGAGATGACATTTTGTTTTACTATATCTATAATTATTAAATGTTTAGTAGTTTTAACAAGTAAATAATACCCAAGTATCTTTAAAATAAATTAACTAAAGATTGATATAATATTATTTAAAATAAACTTTATTTAAACATTTGAAATTCACTAAAAATATGAATTTTGTACAAGTTCAAGTTCTATAATAATAAATATTGATCTTACATGATGCATTCATTAATGAGGTGTACTTAAATTACTTATATTGTGATTTTAACTTAAAAATTGTTAGTATTAATACTTGAGATACTTCATTCAGAATTTGTTTGTCTCAAAATACCTAAAACATTCTTATGTTTTAAGGTCATATGATTATTTTATATGAATTTTTTGACTAAGTATATTTTTTTTTATTTTAGGCCCAAAACAAATTTAACAAGTACATAAATATTGCTTTGCCATGGCACCCAAACCAGTATTGGGACATAATCGAAGCAAGTCTAATAGCATCTTTATCAAAAAACTTAATCGCTGCTTGGTTATCAATAATAATTTACGTAAGCGTATTGAAGAGTTATCGGACAAAAATAAAGAATTATCAAGGACTAGGAATAGTATGTTATTAGAGAAATTTGCGTTGCAACATGAAAATACCACTATTAGAAATTTAAATATTCAACTGTCTGCTAAGCAAAATATTATGCATAGAAAACTTAGTGTACTTGAACAAACTATACAAAGCTGTATACCTTCATTGGTAACTATGTCACAATGTATCCCATCAATGTTAGAAAATGTTCATGAAATGAGTAAATTGGAAGTCAAAGAACTTAACCAGGAAAAGAAAGAAAAACAGACTAAAACTGTAAGGCCTATAATCCATGGTATGACTATTACTCAACCGACTGCTTCAATACAACTTGATATGTCACCAATCATTGAAAGCCCAAGTTCTAGTTCTGAACGAACGCCAAAAAGTCAACGAAGATCTAGTTTTAGAAGCTCACCTCAGTGTAAACTTAGTATGGAACCTTATGTAAGATTAAAAGATGTTGCAGCTATGTTGAAAAACTCCAAAGCCGTTCCTAATGAAAGTCCTAAACGTCGATTAAATGAAAGTTTAGGTGAAGGCCCAAGTTGGTTGAATACTCAAGAAAATCAAATCCAATGTTCTAACAACAATATTAATGAAACACAATATAGTAATAGTTCTCCAAGATTAATAACATCCGATGAAACTCAAGCTGATGTGCCAATAATTGCTTCTACTTCAAGTAGTAGTATGAATAATACATCTAATGAAACTGAAGTACGGCGCAGTGATTTTATATCATCTCCTATTGATTCAAGTATGCTAAGAAACATAACATGTCGAAAACGTAATAAACGATCTAGTGAAACAAGCATTGCATCAGATATTAATGATTCAACCTCTTCAGTAAGACCTAGTAGATCTGCAAGAAAAAAGATCAACTACAAAGAAAAGAGCCTTGGCTGTAAACTCAGAAGATAATTATTTAAACTATCATATAACCAATTAAGAACATGTATTTTAAAATGTAATAGTGTATTATATGCAAATTGTCATTTTTGTTAAGCAACATTTTTTTTTTTTACTTATGATAGGTGTGCGTTTTAATTTTTAACCACATATTATTATGTATATTTTATTTGATTAAAGAAAGTTGATAATTAAAAAATATTTTACAATTATTACTAAGTAAATTTTAATAATAATAGTTTTGATTTCAGTTTTGTGGATAAGAAAGTAAAGAATTTATATGAATATAATATGCGAAAAGAGATAAAGAATAGTTAGAAAGTGTCAACTGTCGAGTAAAAACAGTGAAATATAACAGCAAAATCATCATTTATCTAAATAGTAATATACTAATATATTTGTATAACATCATTATGTTCTTGTGTACTTAAATTAATAAAATAATTATTAAGTTGTAAAAATGGATTTATGATAAATTATCCTAGATTTACATTTAAATAAGTAATCAACAGTAATAAAAATTCATAAGTATTGAATTAAAATATTTAAGCATAACTAAATCTATAATATATGTAACATTCGTCTCATCCAGACATAGGCGCAATTTCAACTTTTGACTTGGGGGGGGGAGGGGGGCTGAATATATTAAAGGCAAGCAGACCCTTGCAATATAGCATTTGAAAATTGTATGTCCTAGATTTTTTTTTTTGGGGGGGGAGCTACGGCTAAGTTTGAGGGGCTTAGCTCCCCTAAGCTTCTCGATTTGCGCCTATGCATCCAGTATTTACTTTTTGGAAACAAAAAATTTATAATGACTACAAATTTGGATAATTAAGTTCAAACAATATCATGTGAATAGCATTTATTTAAAAAAATGTATAATATATAATTATACACGGTTAAATATTATAATAATATATGGAAACTTATAATTAAGTAGGTACGATTAGAGATAAATAATAAATTAATAAATATTAATACGTAATTCGTTCGGAGCAGTATGTGAGCATATGAAAACAAAATTAATTTAGTCTATGTTTTCTTTTTAATTTTTCAACACACTAACGTCGTCGGTGGTCCTTTGCTGTGGTTGGAATGACTTGATCACACCTGGAGTGTGTACCATTTGCAAAAACCTAGAAACACAAAACAAATTAGATATTATATTTTAATTGTGGTGTTAAAATCACGGATTATCAATTCCGAAACTGCAGTCGTTATGAGCGATGTGTTCACGGCTTACAATTTACTTCCAATACATGAATTTACAGAGGCAAGAGATAAAATCGAATGACGGATAATGTTAATGTATAGGTACATAAAAGCCTATACCGTTGTAATTAAAACAATATTATTGTACAGTAAAGGTAGGTACATCTTCCCTGCAGCGTCCAGACTCTAGGCGCAGCATGGAAAATGTACCTTCAGACAAAAAAAAAACATTAAAGTCATGCCACACAAACACCTTTCAAACAAACAATAATAATATTAATAATATTTCTGATATATAATACTAAACATTAGCTATACTTTGCAAGTCATATTATACCTAATTTGAAATTTCATCCGAACCCTGTTCGGCGCCCGAAACGAGTTCTATAGAAAAGTAGAAACATGAGGTATTTGTACACCATTATTACATAAAATATATTATATGATTATAATGACGCTCGATTTACTATAGAGTTAGGTACGTGACGGTTGGTTTATTGCGATCCAAACTGGTTTCGTGCGGCGATAAATGATATTAAAATATATAATATTATGTTGAAGTTGCACTCACACACTCAAATTTTTAAAACTGTAAAATATAATATTATATGCGCATGTATACACCTAATAATAGTATTATAATATTATTGTGAGGCGGGTATTTGATTTTTATAATGTGTACCTGAATGCATAATATACGATGTACACCGACGAAAATTGATCGCAGAAACCGTTACGATTGGTTCTCGAAAACACATATAGCTACCTAAGCGGCTAAACGTTCTTACAGTACATGGTATAAGAAATAAGAAGTATAATCCACGCGAACCGTGTTTTCGTCCTAGTTGGCTAGTTCACGCATGTGCATCGCCTTGTGTTTTTGTGCATACTGCATTTCATAAGATTAAATGTATAGGTACTCGTCAACTCATGACGTCGACTTGAGTTTATTTTTGATTGCCTATATAAATTAAACATTGCCCCTTAAAAAAATATGCGCAGTCTTATCATTGAGCATACTTCTTATTACTATGCTACAGTAGTTGCTGCAGCTGCTGCTTACCCATAGGCTAAACATTTGGTTGAATTTTTAGGGGGGTAACATTGCTGTAATAATCCAATGTAAAGTGACCCAGTGTAAAGTTTCGATTTATGGGGGGGGGGGGGCTATTAAAATATTTAGGGGTGTTATAGGGTATTAACAGGGCTTTTTTTTTAAATAAAAATATTGTTTATACTCATGGCCTTATTTTAAAATTCTTGAATTTTTTTGTACTACCTACCTACTTAAAGAATGTCCTGTGGCGATACAAACTTCTGTTTTTTTTTCAAATGATAAGCCCCCTTTTTACTGTAAATTATTTAGTCAATATTTTTTTTAAAAATGTTGGTGCACCTAATTCAAAATTTGAATGAGTAATCTTTTGCTTATTAAAAATTAAAATATTTGTATTAAGAATAATAGTCCTTAAATACGGTTTTAGATAAATAAAAAATAGACGTAAAACGGGACCTAGTATTTATTATACTTGGTCATTTTTACAAATTATTAATATTAATAGATTAATATTAATGACTATAATTTTCAAATCACCATAACAATCTTACAAGACCATACCAGTATACCACTATACCATTATAGTACTATACCATGGGCCCATTATTTTTTATAAGCCCCCATAGGTCACTTTGGGCTAAAACATTTTAGCACTCCAAAATTTAAGACTGAATGTCTATGGTCATTATCACACATGATAGACATTATCCTCGGAACTTGAATTTTAATAACTCAAAAACTACTCTTAGGAATTTTGATTTACATACCTAATTAGGTAAATCCTACCTACCGGCTACCGGCTACCATTAACTATTTTAAAAAAAAACTATCTGTTTACAATAAAAAATAAAAAAAGAATGGTTCTTATTTGAAACAAAGTTTACGTCAATACAGGACAGAATGAAACTCCTTAAATAGTTAAATGTCATAAGAAATCCAAAAATCGGAATTTGAATAAAATATATAAAATTAGTGGAAAAATGGAGATGAACTTGCTTTTGATAAATTATTTTGTACATACATTAACATAAAATTAAATATTTTATGTATACACCCGAAAAAAAATTTAATTTATATAAGTAAGCAAACTCAATAAAAAATTAGCTAGGTTTATAGAGGTAGGTACCTACTTATTTAAAATTTTTTTTTTTGTTATTTGTAGTCTGTAATGTATAGGATAAATTAGTATAATGGAGACTGGGGAGCGACTATTAATAAGTAGGTAGGTACGTTGTGGCTTATAATATATGTACCTATAAAGTAATAATATTATAGTATAATATTCTTAAATATATATGTAATATGTATGTATTCTATACTCACGGTAAATGTGGCTTTCGGATGCGCCGACACCGGCCCATCGGATCCCTGAAATATCCGGGTCCGCACTTCCGGTTGGCCGTGCTGTTCGTTGCGGACGCAGTTGCAGAAGCTGTGGCGACAGCCGACGGTGACTGACCGGATGGAGGTGGCGACGACAACGGCGATGATGTGACGGCAATCACCGACGACGGTGGCTGTTCGGTAGGTAAGTCGGAAGTGTTTCCATTGCTAGCGATTAGGGCCTCGACCATCTGAACAATTTTGTCGCTGTTGGACGGAGAGTACGGGTCAAGTAACGCCAACGCCGGTGAACTCGTACTTACAACAGCCGCTGTGGCCGCAGTGCTCGATGTCGGAGTATAAGTCGTGGACGAGTTCTGTGGTGGTTTGGTCGGACCTTCGTCCGTGTAGTCAGGTAAGTCTTCATACTGCGCAAAAATTGTGTTAAGTATAGGTTAGGCGTGTTCAGCATTGTCTATGTGTGTCTGACGGGTTTAGATGGATATCCCTATAGGCTATAACTGGCAATTCTTTTTTATAGTAGTCGTGCTTTGTTATTAAACGTAAAAGAGTTTGTATACATAGCCTCATAGGTAGTTTGAATACCTATATATATATTTATAGTAATTACTCTTCTAAATAGACTATGAATTAGACGCATACCATAGGAAAACACGCGGTTTCCTAATATCCAAGTATGCCTCACCAGCCACCACCCGAAACCTGTTGACTTACAAGAACGGTAAGGTTCTTCTAACAGAATGCAGTAAATTCACAGAGGTTCCCGTAGAAAGCAAAATACCCATCGCGGTTTCTCCAAGCGCGTTCGTGGTGGCGCGGTATATACACGAACTCCGCGCTCCAAGCCACGCCACGCGCCGTGGGATCGCACCTTTAGAAAGAGCCATCCAGAAAACCTATATTATTTTTTTTAAAGAACCAAATTATATAAAAAAAAACTAAGAGTATCTACACTACATACAGATACATCAGTACATGTATATGTCTTGTTTCTACTGAATAAAGTTGACATAAAAATGTCGATGTCAATCTGGTATTAGATACGAGGAGACGAGGATTAAACTGTAGGTAACTTTTTTATACGTGTAAAAATAAACAAGTTTCAAAGACCGCAATTATTTATTGAGTAGGTTATTTATTGATTATATATTTTTTTCAATTTTTACTTTAAACGACAGAATCGCAATTTACAACACTTTTAGTGATGAATAATAAAGGACGGTGTGTACTGAAATATGAAACGTACTCACGAGTTTCAAGAACTATGGCCAATATACAATAAGGCACGAGGCCCATTTTTTGGATAATGTGTTTTTACCGTAATATTAATCTTATAATTAGAATAACAAGCACTACAAAAAAAAGGTGGGTAAGTGGATGTCGCTCTGCTGTACAGTAGGTTACAAGTGGGTAATGTACTCGTATAGTATTAAATTTGAATTCAATGATATAATATCACTGTATAAGAAAAACGATTCTGAGCGGAGACGGTATGTCAGTCTAGGTAAAAGATATATTATATACTTATCTATGGTATTAAAAAAAAAATTGACCAATAATAGGTATCTTTAATAAATTCCAAATTATTCATATTACAATATCCATTAGGTACTTATAACGCGTTATACATCAACTACAAATCGTAGTACTATCATAGATACATAACAGTATACTTTAGAAGTTTCAAGTACCCACGAATATTATTATAGGTACAATCAAAACAAAATAACTAAAATAGTTATTCTAGGTTTTTTAATATGTAATTTCGTCCAAATTTGAACTTAAAATTACTATAAAAATAAACTGTGCTTATGTATTTTTTAGATTTTTTGGTAACAGAATTAACTACTTACGTGGAAGATTGTTTTAAATTTTCAATTCTTTGATATAAAAGTTGAACATTTTATACATTTTTAACTACAAAATAATTATTCAAATTTAAATTTGATAAATGTTGTCAAAATTCGATCTTTAAATGCTTATAAAAAAAATTATGCCTATGTATTTTTAATATTTTACAACTGCTATTGTAACAATATATCAGGAGCGTTGTATTAAATTTTTACACTTTTTAGCTAAACAGATAAAAAATAGATATTTTTAGAAAAAAAAACTAAAAAAATTGAAAACTGACAATATCCGTTAACAGCTCAAAAAAAGTCAAATTATGTTCAAAATTTTATCGTGTATAGAAAATTCTAATATAAACATTCAGTGAAATTTTCAAGTATCTATAGTCATTGGTTTTTCAATTACAACAAAATAAGAAAATCGTTAAATGAGAAATCGAGTGAATATCAAATGTTGTAAAAACATGAATTTCAAACGCTCATAAAAATTTAATTTTACTTTCTTGTAGACATTTTTTTTTTTGAAAAAGGTAGACAAACATGAGGAATCTTGTATTACATTTTCAAATCTTAAATTCAAAAAGAAAATTTTTTATGAATCTCTAACTCAAAATAATTCGGAAATTTTCGTCATTTTTAGGTATTTTGTAAATATTTGAACTTTAGATGCTTATAAAAAAAAATTGTGACTATGGATTTTTAATTTTTTTCATCTTCCTTTGAAAGAATATAATAGGAACCTTCTATTAAATTTTCAAGCTTTTTTAACCAACAAATAATATTTTATTGATATTTATAGGAAAAAAAAAAGTAAGAAAAATAGAAATTGAAAATGTCCGTAAACAGCTCAAAATATTTGGAAAATATTACGGTGTATAGAAAATGCTGATATAAACATTCAGTCAAAATGTCATGTACCTACGGTCATTTTTATAAGAGTTGCACCAAAAACCAAAATCGATATTTTCGAAAATAGATTTTGTGTAAAAATTCTCGTTTTTCCTTAATTTTTCTTTTGTTTTTCACGGCGCTTTTGTAAATCACTGGAAAATGTTCATTTTTTCTATTACAAAAGATACTATTGAAGAAAATCCAAGCACTTTTACTATCCTAAAAGATGATGACAGACACAAAATAAATTTAAAAAAAAAAAAACAACATTGTAAAATCATTATATTTATCGTTCCACTCAGAATCTAAATGGGAGTGTTGTAAGTACGTACGGATAAAGTTAAACTTTTTTACAGAGGGTACGATGAAAAACCGTCACGACACATGTTTCTATGACGTCGTTGAACAATATTAACCAATATCAGTTATATTTATATAATTTACAATGAGTTATTTTTATCGTCAATACATTTATTATACAACGGACTATACCTAATGTTACTAATAGATCCATACGCCACCGCGATTCCAATATCGTTTGTATAATCGCTAATTTCCGGGAACCGGTCCCCACCTGTCGACGCACACACACATGCACACACATTACATTAAACGCTAATGACGTCATGGTAACATTCTCGGTGTCGCACAAATTAACAGAATGACCCCCAGCCATAAGACATATGTACCTGTCAAAAAAACTAGATTAAAAAAAATATTTTGTAGAGGTAGCTAATAGCCGTTGCAACGCACAGCCGAAATGTATTACACTATTACGATAAATAATAAAAAATCCAATAATCAACAGTTTAGCAAACTAATCTACGTCAAATTATGAAATAAAAATATATAAGGTTGTTGTCAAAAAAAATAAGTAGTTTGTCTTTTATATATATAGATAGGCACCTAGCTAGTTAAATTAAATACTCAAATACCTATACCATGCAGTATAAAGTAACTATGATACATGTATATAATAATAAGATATTAATATATTATGCTTAACGTGAGAAATACATAAAATTATCGTCTTTATTCATTAAATACTTAATTTTTATATAATATGCCTATGTAATTACTTATTAGTATAGTAATTGTTTAGGTAACGACGTAATGTATACGCGTATATTCAACCTTTTGTAATACTTCTAATTTCTATAATTCTATGGATATTAGTATATCACAACCACATTCGGATGTATATAATTATATATAGATCACAATATGATCGCATCATGCCTTGTTATCTTTGGAATTTTCCAACTGAAACTGTGTGAGTTATAAATACCTAGTCAGAATAAACTGAACAAAAAATTCAAAATATCCATTTTAAATATATATACCTATCTATATTATATTATACACTTATAGTACTATACAGTTCGGATTTATTTTATTATTTCGTTGATTACCTATTAAAGAACCATTTTAAAACATAGGTACCAGCACCTATATAATATTATAAATCTAACTTTTCTTATAAAATATTTGTTTTTCAGGAAAATGTGACAGACGCATTAAATTACCATAAATGTCTTTTAAGTTTTAAAGATCTTACACTAAAAAATGCCTAAAATGTTTAATGCTATAAATTATATATTTGACATAACTCTTTCGTATCTGCTATATAGGTAGGTACACCGTACACGGATTTTACCTAGGTATAATATTATAATATATTATACGACTGAGTCGAAAAATCTGCTTTTAAAACGTAAGTAATAAATTATAATATAATATTTAAAAAAAAAAACGGGTGAGTAGATGTCACTCTGCTGTACAGTAGGATACAAGTGCAGGGTCAGTGTATAATGGATTGTATTAAACTTGAATTCAATGATATAATATAATTGTATAAGAAAAACGATTCTGAGCGGAGACGGTTAATCAGTCTGGATTTTTTATATTTTAATAATTTATTATAGCCTTTAAGTTGAATTAATATTATATTATTTTTTATTCGTTGCTACGGTGATAAACAAAACGTAAGAAATTAAAATCCCATTTTAAATGGTTTTTCGTAATTTTTCGGTAGTTTTTCCCGTGGCATTAAATAACTATTGAGAAAATCGAAAAATTACCTCTAAAGTACCATATTGATCCAATTTTCATTCCAGTAACAGGAATAACTTATTTATGTATAACAGCGCGTTTAAGTCTCTATAGATCGAATAAAATGTGTTTTAAAATACGCTATCTGTAAATATTATTTTTACAATAGAATACCTGTGTCATATGAAGATATTTAGATATGTACCTACATACACATGGAAATGGCTTGAAAGATTTGTTAGAGAATAAGCCACCCAATTGTAACATTCTAATCACAACATATCATAACAGCAAGTTGTCTTTATTATGTGAATTCACACAATAATATAATGTTATAAACAGATTCGATCTTATAGACCGCCAATTACATAATATTCTATGAGACTATAACTATATTAAATATTATTTTATCGGCGCCGGTCAAATTGAATCAACAATTTATAGTAAATTGGTTCCTACCTACCTATAATCGTATTAAATGTATTGTTATAACGATAACAATTATATAACCTCTCAAGTTTACAATCAAAGACTGGAACCGTACCGTGGCTGTGATTTGTGAACCATTCTTAAATTATATTAGAATTGGTTAAAATGGATATTAACCAATTCAACATTTTTAAATTTGGAGAACCTACTAGCGGAGTTATGGGTTTGATAAGTTTGATTGGTTACGGGGGAGGGTGCTGAGTCATCCCAAATATTAAATTATAGAAGCCCGCAGGCCTAATGAAGCTAATTCTAATTTCTTAATATAATATAGTTTAATCATTTAATGTTATAATAAAATAGTTATAATTTGTCCGTGTAATAATAACAGTTCATGTAAGAACCAAAAACCCTATATCGTTGTGCTTCTCTAAGAAACAAACCTATAAGTAATCTTTAAGATCCCGATCCCTAGCTGTAACGACATAATATACTGCTAATTGTGTAATTTGCTCACTTCGTCGTCGCCACCGCCAGAGTCGTCGAACACCGCGTACAGTTCGATGTTCTTCAGGTGTATCTGCAGATTGTAGTCGCCCGTCTGACTCTGGTCGAACTTGATCGTGGCGCCGTGCGTCAACAGCACCAGCGCTGATAGCACCAGCACCGGTACAGCCGCGTTGCACAACCATCGCTGCGAATAGTGCACCATGATGGCGCAAGCTGCAGCGCGGACAAGATGATAAATTATAAGATCAACAAATTGTTATAATATTTATATGACGACAGCGTTGTGCACTATACAATAATTTATTATAATTGTGTATTGCAGGCGTCGTCACGATGAGTGCCGACGCGGCGTATTCCGTTCCGTCTGTGCGGCGATATCACGCGACGACACTGCAGCAGGCAAGCGATAATATCACAGTACTTGTTACATATATGGATATCGGCAAGCAAGTGGTCCGCACAGCGTCTGATGAGTAACTGAGCGTCTGAGCCGCCCCTGCGGTGGCCCACGGTCCGGCTCGTCGCCGCTGCGATCCGGCGCGGACCAGTTCGAGCAGCATACGCCGACCCGCAATATCGCTATATCTGCAGAGCTGCTGCAGCGACTACGACCGCGACGGTATACCTATATTATAGTATTATACAGGGTGATTCACAAATCATGTTCAACCCCGTTTTATCCTTTGCATTCGTTCAAGTTCTGATTTTTCAAATATTCAGGTCTCAATATTATACTTATAAATTAATAATAATGACGCTGTTTAGTAATTATTTTAATTTCCTGAGATTTTTTTAAGACGAGTGTCCTGCGATATAAACTTAATTTTTTTAATGAGAGCATTATTTTTTACTATAAATTGTTATAAGCTGGTGATTTTTTTTTTTGTTTCTATATTGATGTGTAAACATTAAAGTTTCTATCGGAATTTGTTCAAATATTCTGTGGATTGAAAATTATCAAACCATAATATACAGCAATGAACCTATAATGTATTTTATAATTTTAAATTTTCACATAATACGCCATATGTATAGTGTGCATAATAAATACATATGATTGATATAAATTATAATATGACTATCCGCTTAAATTTGAAATAGAATTATTATAATTTGTATTTGTTAATATTGCTATCAAATTTGTCATAACTTTGTAAGATATAATATATTTAATTTAGAATATAATACAAAACGGAGTGGCTTTATAGGTATCTATATAATATAATATCTATAAGTACATGCATAATAAGTATTATATACATCCACGCCGAGTTCCGAGTAAGGGTCGAGACATGATGTCAACTAAATATATCGATTAAATCCATAAAATATACATTGAATAATCGTATTAAGAATTTGTTTAAAAAAAACATTAGTATATGCTGACATGCTGTGTTTCGTAAATATAATACACTATAATATAGTATGTATATAATGTATTGAATTATGGTAAGTATATATAATTATAACTTATAATATGTAATACTAATTGTTAAATATTTTCTAATACAATACTTGATCCTTAGTTACCTACATATATCATATAACAAAAACAATTTGCATACGATTTTAAAGGGGAGCTGGAGCCCCTCCACCCCACATGTATTAATTACATAAATAGGAGAATTGATGCATTGGTTTTTGTATATTAAAAATCGATAATTTCAAATTTCTATTCTTGCAGGTCTGTTTAAAGTTTTATAATTAAACTTTCTTTTTTTTTAGTCAACATTTGATATACCATCATACATATTAATAATATATACTTATACATATTATCCACAAAAACGATATATTACCTAAAACCAACTTTACAAATCTATTTTCGCATTTGCTTTCTTAGTAATAATTATGTTTTTTAGTTGTACTTATATTTATACAACATAATATAGTATGATTCCCGTTGTACATCGCAACCACTCTCTCTCTATATCTGTCTTTTTATCGCCTCCTCTCTTGTATATTTCCTATGGTTTTAAACCGTGTCAATGACTTTCGCGTTCAGATACCCCGCTGTGGTTCCAATGATGTACAAAAAAATATTCTAAAAAGAGATAAAATCGTTGTACCTACATACGAGTATAAGTACAATTAACAGTTCTTAGTGTCTAAGACTTAGTCAGCCTCGTTGTTGTTATATTCATGTACAATGTACATATTTAAATATATAAATATAATATATTAAATAGTAAATTAGTATATTATATACAAGTTATACAACTCAATTTCTCTCAATATACCTTCATTATTATAATATGTAAATATGTAATGATAAAAGTATATTGTACATAGTTTGTACCAATTATATTACATCTATATTGTTACTACACATCAAACTCATCTTAAGATATTATGATGAACTTTTGACAATAATTATACAACATGTAAACTCAAATTAATGGAAATTCATCAAATCCACTGCCACCACCATAAGATAGTATTTTCTTAATACGGTCGAGTTTTTATATTATAATATTAATTTATTAATTATATAATAAACAATATTAATTTATTATAATATTGTGTTATTCGTATATATTATTTTATAAATACATATTATTAAAGTTCTCAACTTCCGGAATTGCTGGCCAAATCGCCAAATTAAACTCCGACTATATCTCTGCCACTGTCAAATTCAAATTCATCGTTGCCGCAAATCTACTCAATAGACTTTAGGGTATATGAATAAATAGGACCCGGCTCAACGAGATCTCAAACATATGGTATAACAACATGGATCCGTTTGTCCATTTTTATGTAATCCATATTGAACATATTCATAATATATAATATGTAATATGCAAATGTACCATCGTCGTCCGTCAAAACCGGGTCCGTGTCAATACGTTCGCATACTGGCCACTGCAGCTGAGGGCTATTTTTAATTTAGAAGAAAGATAATATATATATTATATACCTAGTATTCTATATAATATATTGGTACCTATTTTATAGCCGATCGAATCCGGAACAAATACTTTTCGCACATACACCTATATGTATAGGTACCTATATATTCTATCACGTACCGAAATCCGCCACGTTGCCGTTTGAAATGTGGGCCAAACTTGAATGCGTTTCAAACTGTGATTTTGTTGTTTCGTTCGGAAACTCGGACATTATTGTACAAGTTATTTCTCTTTGTGGAATATCTCGTAGCGAATGAATGGCAAACAGAAAACGTTTCAATCGGTTTATATAGACAGTCGAGACACAAGTTCGAGGTGTGTTTCGCCGAGGTGGTCGGTGGAAGCGGAGCAAAGACCATGGGATTCGGGTTGCATACAACGGAGCCCCCTAGTGATGTGTAATTAGTACCTAATTACATATTGTATTCAAATTGCAAATTTCTACAAAATTCTTTCCGCGATATGTATTAAGTACCATATATGTATATTGTATATATTGTTCGTTGTCCAATAGACACACACACATCAGAATCGATTAATACTCGTAAAAAATGTATGTACAAATATAAAATACCAAAACTTACGCAATTTATTAAAAAGCGTATAATTGATACTTTTCTAATTTTCTAAATTTATACTGTCATACTGGTGTGTAGTGTTTGAAAATTTAATAAAATTTTAAAAAAATGAAATATTTCGTGAAATATTTCAAAATGTGTGAAATATTTCAATTATCATTATTTTTGTAGTTATGTCTTGTAAAATATTAAATAATTAATCTAAATAAATTAAAAACCTCATTAGTCATTGAAACACATTTTTTTCTCAGTTTCAATGTATAATAATATGTTGTATTTTTTGGCTGTACCTATTATTTGATGTAAAAATGTAATATAAATAAGGAATAGGTAGGTAGGTATATTGTATATGTACCATGTACGTGGTTACTTATATAGTTATATGTTAAAAATCAGATCAGAGTTTTCTTGATCATGAATCTTTATGACATGTATTTGTATAATTGTATATAAAAAAACATAATAAAAATAAAAATATAAAAATGGAAAATAAATTTAAAAAGAAACACTTGGGTATAACGTTTATTTATCGTTAATCACTTAAACGTGGTTAGAATGAGATTAGTGAATGTGCTTAGTGATGAAAAAATGATAATACTGTAATCTAGTTATCTCCTAAATTGGCGGGAAGATAAAATTGATAATGAAGTTGGGTCAAATAGTGAAATAATTAATAAAAATCCAATATTTCACAACTTAGTGAAATATTTCAAAATGAAATATTTCTCATACTTCAAACACTACTGGTGTGTAATATACGAGTTAAAATATATCCAATATTAAAGTAGAAAATATATAATTAGGTACCTATCTTTAAAATGTATACATAGCTAGAGTACCTATAGACAATTAGACAATAAGTATTATAGTTACTATATAATGTTTCATACTTTGATACTTCCGTGTCCAAACCTAAACACCTTCGTGGCTTCGTCTAGTTATTTTAAAGTTGAATCTAAATGTAATTCTAATGTTCTATATAGACCCTAATCGCCTGTATTGTATAATATGTAATTACCTATGTATTTATGTAAAAAAAATATATATTCCCATCGGTTGGATTAGACTACATGCATTTATGATCCTTAGTACTTATACAAGAACAGTTTGTAGGTACTTACTTATTTACTCACTTGCTTACTTATTTTCAACAAACAAATACTTCATTTAAATCATAATTAATTATTTGTTTATTTGAATAAACTACATATTATATAATAAAATATATTATATATTTATATTCATATAGAACCATTGAGAAAGAATAATGATAAAAATTACATATATAGGTACAACCGTATTCACAGTCGGATCATTTTTTATACCCTGTAACAACTATAACTGTAGTCTTACAGTGTGCGTTAGCCGACAATGTATTTTCGATTTACTTATTTAGCAAATGAAACGTGACCAAATATACCAAGAATATGTACAGAAATAATGGCAGAGACTAAAAAAATCGTCACACGACCATCCAGCGTACGTGAGGAATTATTCTAGTTATAGAAAAAAATTGTGTATAAAATATAAATGTATGTTATGATTGGTTGAACAACGACGGTCAAGTTTAAACTATACACATGTAAGTTCATTATATTTCGGTCGAAGTCTATTCGAACAATGGTTCTATTTTCACTCATATATATACTCCACCCACTATAACAGTTAAAATTTAAAATAGGAACGCAAATGTTATCGGTTTATAAAAATACGTTATTTACAAAATATAAATAATACGTAATAAATAAATAATAACCGTTAAAATATGGAAATATTTTTTTAGAAAAAAAAGTATTAAGACATAAAATATGCTATAATAAACATATTACATAGGTATAATATGTAAACATCCTTAACGTTAACGGTTGGAAATTGTAATATAACTATTATAGGTACCTTAAGTTTTATATATACCTAATATAAAATAAAATTAATAACAAAATGCTGTTTGGTCAACAACCCTATAATGCCTGTTGGGAAATCCGGAATCGAATTGCTTCGCTCACTTAACTTGTGTAGAAATTGTTGCTGAGAGTATATAAGTTCAATTGGCGATATATACAACATTACAACACCATTACGAACGACGAAATTATGAATGTTATAAATACATAATATATTTTGTTGCGTGGACGAATGGTTAACTACTATGTATTATTATAAATTGTAGAAAATATTGTAGAATATACTTATATACTATATTGTCTGATAAGTGATAACGCATAACTGTTATTCGTTCGATCTATAATAAAAGCGTGTTCGTTAATAGTAGATATATATATTATGTACGTCAGTACGTGAACGTGACGAGGAATGCATTTAAGAATTCGAATGGAAATAGATAAAATAAAATACCGAACAGGCAACGTATATTATAGTATTATACATTATATTATAATATTATGTACCTACAGCAAAATAAAAATGAAACAACCTGTTTTATGTGGCGACAAGCTGATCTCAATATTGGTCGTTGTAAACACGTCTTTGATAATATGTGTCATATCACTCATATCATATTTCATTACTTATATTTTTATATGTTATGATTTTAATAATAAAATTGTTTATCCGGTCGTCCGATTACTTACACCGGACGCGACCTACAACACAATATGTATTGTGTTTATCATGGTTTATTATGGTTTATTATTCTTTATTTACATTATACATACATATATGTGCACGCGCGTTTGCCGTCTAGCACTCTAGCATGATTGTCTAGACTCTTAAACTTTTCTGGCGAATCATCCGCCACTGAGACCGATCAACATCAATATGGAGTTCAAAAAGCATTAATCGCTCTAATTTACATTAATTTTGTTTTAATCCTGTAAACGTATTTACTTGGTTATTCTGAATAATATGAACCATGAGGTAAATGCAAGTTCCAAAACGTCATCCGCTCCATAAGAGCAGGCGTGTATCAAGGCTGTGCCTTTGCCCCTTAAATTGTATACCTACCTATATAACACATAATGCCGAGTGCTGACCTACCACCATAGTCCGCCAATGCCTAGTGCCTACCACTCAATAGGCATTAGGCACCATTAGCACTTTTTCGATTACTTAAACTATATATAATATAGACTATAGAGTTATAACTGGCATAATATCGATTAACTGGCATATGCCTGCCATGAAAAATCTTAAAAACTTTCTAATACAATGATAGCTGGAATTGTAAAATCTATGGAGAGTATAAAAATTAACGAAAATAAATCTACTCATATTTCTTTAATCTTCGTCTAAAAAAAAACCGAAATTCCTTTTTGTATCACTAGACTTCACCCTGCACACCGCCACGTATTTTTATTCTAGTATAACATATTGCTTATTGAATAATAATATGGAATAAAGCTTATATACAAACTATTGTATAAAACAAAACTGCGATTATATTTTTTTTTCTTTTGTCCATCATATTTGACTAACTATTATATTATTATATATGCTCAATATAAAAGATAAAAGTTTAAAAGTGTATTCTGAAACGATGAATCCTTTCCCACGATCACCACACCACTATATAGCTATATAATATAATGGTAATATGAATTAAACAAGTGCCTACTTAAATGACGCTATAACTAAAACATTATAAGTTACAGGTACCTATTTTATATACTGTAAGTTTTTTACGTGTATGTATTAATGAAGCGTGCTGCTTGCACATACCTTGCCGTCAGTAACCGCTTGCACGTACAAAAATATAAATAATATTACAATAATAAAAATAATAATGATGATCGCGAATTTCCTGAGTAGCGTGTGAAATAAATTTTGGACAACCATTTCCATGACTGTCGAATTGATTCGTTGAAATTCACGCGAGATGATGAACTCAGCTCCGTTAGCAAGTACGAAAAATCACGATTTCGTGCACTCATAACGGATACATATTGGCAGACTGCAAATATGTATAATAATAATATATACACAGCCGTAATAAAGTAGTATATATTTTCAATAATGTTTTTATACGACATGAAATCAAAGTAATATGACACCATGCACAGGATAGTTTTCTTATTATAGAAGTATAAAATATAATTAAAGTTTGAAATATTAATATTAAAATTAAATTTAGTTAAATGTATTCACTATGTATTATATATTTCGCTATCAAAGTATAAATGTATTATGACCTTATGATTTCTTATGCTAAAACGATTTTTTATTTCACGCACTAATATACTTGAGATTTACAGATATGTATTGAACGCCATAGTACCTATGTACTAGATAGTAGAGCTATTATACTGCGCATACCTCTTCAGTCTTCATCTACCTACACATAACACATTATACAAACAAGTTAATGATTTTTAAGAACGAGTTCTGTACTTAATTGTCACCTACTCGTTTCTCGGTAATGTGATAAAGGTCAATATCATAACTGAGTGAGTTCGATGACCGTCCAAATGCTAATAATACTTTTCTTAAATCTCAACCGATGGCGGTCAGAACAACTATATAATTAACCAATTCAGTGTAAACACAATATAATATTATAACGGTACCTGTACGTATACAAACTCGGCTATAGGTAAAATTAAAGTTCTGTGTACGGTGTATTTAAACTGTAATTTCCAGTTTGTTGTTGCGACTACCGGTTATACGAAGTCATGACCAGTGAGTGCGCTAGGGGAAAAAATACCTTCTCGATCGTTGCCAAGCCATCATACAGTAGCAATAGGAGCAGCAGTAGTGTAGTTATACAGCACGATGGTGGTTGCGTTGCAGATCGTTTGTGTTTCAGCAGTTTTCTGTGGGGCCCTGCATGCCGCCCCCACGGTCACGTACGACCAGAGGCAACAGGGTGAATTCAATGTGCAGGTGGATGTGGACGATGTGGCCATAATATTGTTGGCGAGCGAAGAGTTCGCCCAGAGAGCTATACTGCAAGGCAATAAGATGCAACAAATATTCAGCCGCCACAACGGTGTAAAATCGAAAAAAAAACATCACAAGAAACCGGTGAACTGCAGCACGATGGTGACGGCTAACCCGGAAGTACCCTACAGCAGCGAGTCACCGACAACATACCTTCCGACATCATCGCAGGGATACGAAGAACTGTACTCAACGTCAAGTCAAGACACAGTACAGGGCGTGGTACCCGTGGCTGCTGTAGCGCCTGTGTTTGAGAACGTTCCGGCGGATCTTGATGGTCAAAAAACCATTGCAAGTCATGCGAGTTATTCTGAAGCTACAACGCCGAGTGCAGCACAGGATGCGTTTGAGAAAAATGTCGATTCAGCGGAAACTGCAGCAGGTGATGTCGCGGTAAACTCTTCTGAAATGGTAGCCGTGAAAACCGTAGAAAAACCTGCAGTAGATGCGACCGTCGAAACCAATAATATTACAGAAAATGCTGCAATAGAAACAGTAGACAAGTCTGCAGATGCAACAACGTTGCAGGCATTATCAGAGATTGCGAACGGCGGTTCGAAGGCTGACATCAAGACAGATGAAATACTTTCAACGAATTTCGAAGAAAAGCCCGTAAGCATATCATCCGATGTAAAAACAGTAGAGAAAATTACTAACGACGAAACTGTTAAAATCAATGAAACACCGGAAAATAATACTGAAGATAAATCATATGAAAACACCACCGTAAAAATAGTAGAAACTGTGGAGATCGCGAAAGTCAAACCCGCCGAGATGGTCGTCGTAAAAACTATAGAGAAACCTAAGGACAGTGCGATAAGCGAGGGATTTGTTGAAGAACCTGCAGTGGACGCATCGCGCGTAAATGTTTTGGACTCGCAAGTAGATACGAAAACAACTAGCGAACCAACTGAAATGATCGCCATGAAACCTGTAGAAAAACCAACATCCTCCGAAGTCTTAAAGGTCGTAAAAAAACCTGTGAACGCGACTGATACAGTAAAAGCTGCAGATACTAGTATAACGACGTCGGTAGATTTGAGCAAAAGCTCTACAGAAATGGTCGCTATGAAAACAATGGAAAACCCACTGACTGCAGTAGGGCCAACAGATACAATAGAAAAGTCTGGAATTACAACGAATACAAAGCTAGTAGAGATACAAGAAGACACAAAAAAGCAAAGCATTCCATCGGTTGAAAATAATGTATCAAGGTCGGCTCCGAAACAGACCGAAATGATCGCTGTGAAGACAATGGAAAATTCGGCGACAGTAAAAAGTGTGATTTCCGTGAAAACTGTAATCAAACCTGGAATTCAAAAGTCTACACATTCATCAAACAGTTCCTTGATCATGCGTAAGGTAGGCGATCGCAAACCGTTGCCTACAATCACCTTAGAAGTGGCAACTCCAAAAGTATTATAGGTAAAATACTAGTTGATAATTATTAGATTTTAAAGATACTTAGATAGGTATTGAAGATGTTTTTGTCATCTTAGAACTATGTTTACTGAGTAATACAAATTAATTTAAAATGTCTATAATTATTATTTATATGTATAAATATATTGTATTTTTTATAGTGTTAATTACTAAAATAATAGGCAATTTTAAGGTAATGTAATATTTATTAAGACACGTTTTAAAATATAATGATACGTTATATGCTTACATTATAGATTTATAGATGGGTATCATCGCTTTACTTTAACATCCAGAATAGTATAAATATATTTATTTTTAGTCTAAAACAACGATATTATAGTAAATTTATATGTATAAAAAATTAATCTTTGATTAATATTGGGATATCTACCATCAACATTATGATATATAATATAGGTCGTTTATAGAATTCATACCTATATTTGTTTTAATTATTATAACTTATAAGTCTTATAAGCTACTTTTAAGAATACTAAAATTATTGGTATTATTCTGTTATTTGTTATAAAAATCATTTTATGAATAACTAACCATAATAAAATATTTTTCATATTTTAATCTATACCTATATTTTATTATTGGCGTGGAGTGACCTTGTCATAACGGTGTAAGGTTATAGCTATCACTAAAAAAATGTACTACCGCTCCTACCTATTGTTTCTTCACTCAAACATAAAGATAATTTTTTCCAACACCATATTCATATGATACTATTATTAATAGCAAGAAAAATATACGAGATAGTAGGTATTAGGTAGTTGGTACATTATTAAAAATATTTTATGGTGAATAAATGAAACTACAAAACTATAAACAACGGACATCGATTTAAAAAGACGTCGCTCCCGCATGTACAGTTGTCTCCGTGTACGACATAACACATTTTCGTTCAGTAGTTTCAATAGGGTGCTGTCAGTTTTGATTTCAGGGTGAATTGGCCTAATATCAAACATTTATGTAACAACATTATCTGTGTTCTCTTGTTGGTATTTTACGATATTTTATTTTTTAGTGAATTGTGAGCATTTTAAAATATTTATATTTTAAATACTCATAACTCACTTCAGACGGGGACAACATAATACACATGCGGGTTCGATGTCATCTTAAGACAACTTGAAAAAGAAACTAACAGTCTTGTAAAGTACTTGGATAAATGTTTTTGAGAAAAGTATTCAAATACTTTTTAAGTACCTACCTAATTACTCAAATATGTACTTTAAATAATTTTTAAAAAGTATTTGTATTTAAAATCAAATACTAATTTTCAAATATATTTAGTTTATATATTTTATATTTTAGATTCTGAGTGGAACGATGAATGTATTGATTTTACAATGATGGGTTTTTTTTGTTTTTTTTTATTTTTTTATTTTTTTG
>NC_042494.1:106497509-106502569 GCF_005508785.2 Acyrthosiphon pisum
AAAAAGGTGGGTAAGTGGATGTCGCTCTGCTGTACAGTAAGTTACAAGTGGGTCACTGTATAATGGATAGTATTAAATTTGAATTCAATGATATAATATCACTGTATAAGAAAAACGATTCTGAGTTGAGACGGTATATCAGTCTAGGTATTAGACATATATATATACTTATCTATGGTATTAAAAAAAATTGACCTATAATAGGTACCTGTAATTAATTCCAAATTAATCATATCAGTATATCACAATATCCATTAGGTACTTATAACGAGTTATACATCAACAACAAACCGTGATAGTGTGATACTATCATAGATATATAATATTATACTTTAGAAGTTTCAAGTACCCACGAATAATATTATACAATCATAACAAAATAATTAAAATAGTTAATCTAGGTTTTATAATATGTAATTTCGTCTAAATTTGAAATTAAAATGACTATACAAATAAACTGCTTATGTGTTTTATAGATTTTTTGGTAACAGAATAAACTACTTACATGGAATCTTGTTTTAAATTTTCAAGCCTTAGATATAAAAGTTGAACATTTTATAAATTAACTAAAAAATAGTTAATAAATAAATAAAATATAAAATATAAAAATAGTTAATAAATTAACTAAAAAATAGTTATTCAATTTTAAATTTCATAAATTTTGTCAAAATTCGATCTTTAAATGCTTATAAAAAAAAATTGTGCCTATGTATTTTTAATATTTTTCAACCGCTGTTGTAATAATTTATCAGGAGCCTTGTATTAATTTTTTACACTTTTTGTCCCAACAGATAAAATTTTATTGATATTTATAAAAAAAAAAAACTAAAAAATTTTAAAACTGACATTTTTCAAGTATCTACAGTCATTCGTTTTTTAATTACAACAAAATAAGAAAATCGTTACATGAGAAATCGAGTGAATATCAAATGTTGTAAAAATATGTATTTAAAACGCTCATAAAAATTTAATTTGACTTGCTAGTAGACATTTTTTTTTTTTTAAAAGGTAGACAAAGTTATGAATAATCTTGTATTACATTTTAAAATCTTAGATTTAAAAAGAAAATTTTTCATGAATTTCTAACTCAAAATAATTTGCAAATTTTCGTCATTTTTACGTATTTTGTCAATATTTGAACTTTGGATGCTTATAAAAAAAAATGTGAATATGGATTTTTAATTTTTTTCATCTGCCTTTGAAACAATATAATAGGAATCTTCTATTAAATTTTCAAACTTTTTAACCAACAAATAAAATTTTATTGACATTCATAGAAAAAAAAACTAATAATATTGGAAACTGAAAATGTCCCTAAATAGTTCAAAATAAATCAAAATATTTTGAAAATTTTATCATTTATAGAAAATGAAAATATAAACAACCAGTGAAAAATTCACGTATGTACGGTAATTTGTTTTAATGGTACACCAAAAACCAATATCAGTTTTCTCGAAAACAGATTTTGCGTAAAAATTCCCGTTTTTCCTTAACTTTTCTTTTGTTTTTCACGGCGCTTTTGAAAATTACTGGAGAAATTTTACTTTTGACCCCCCAAAGTACTAACTAGATTCACTTTTCTAACAGAAAAGGTACTGTTGAAGAAAATCCAAGCACTTTTACTGTCCTAAAGGTGATGACAGACACAAAAAAAAAATTTTAAAAAATTTTAAAAAAAACACACATCATTGTAAAATCAATACATTCATCGTTCCACTCAGAATTTAAAATATGTGAACCAATAACCACTGATGATTGAATATAGGTAATTTTTATATTTTAATAAATATTGTAAGGTGGGTGGTCCTCAGAAAATATATTTTCAGCAACACATATTTTTTTGAGGATAGCCTCCACTGCTTAGACTGATATACCGTCTCCGCTCAGAATCATTTTTCTTATACAGTGATATTATATCATTGAATTCAAATTTAATACTGTCCATTATACAGTGACCCACTTCTAACCTACTGTACAGCAGAGCGACATCCACTTACCCACCTTTTTAATATTAACTTTCGAAACTTTAAAAAATGGAAGATTTATTTTAATTTTTTTACTGTAAATTAACCTCAACCAAAAATTCTAATACCTACTTCGACAAAAAAATCAGATGAATATATTTTTATAGTTACACCAAATGTTAAGGTATAAAATACTCTATAAAATTAACGTATAACATAAAAATTGGTTCTTCGGTTGGGTATTTATAATATAAAATCTGTTATAACTAAAATTTATATTGTTGTATTTTTTTTACTTTTAAACTAAATTTTTGCCGAAGTGTAACAATTACCTAACTACTAAGAGAAAATTGATAACCACAGTCAATAACTAATATTTAATGACTATTAACTAATAAGTAATCTATTATAATATATATATATTTTACTACAAAGAACAAATAATAATAAAAATAAAATTTTCCATATTATGTTATTGTTTGTTTTTACGACCAAACGGAGAACGAACTGTAATCGTAATCATTAAACTGAGATGATAAGAAATCACTCACATAAATAATTTTTAAGTCTAAAAATACCATAAGAATTAAATACTAAACAGTAAACACTAACTAACCAAGCTTGGCATTAAACTATTAAAAATAATATTTATTTCCCAAATAAAATATTAAAATACTAATATAAAATATTAATACCATATTAACCTTCACGCCACTTTCATCAGTTATCTGTGAAATTAATTTGCATTTCGTTGTCTTATTCTTGTTGACATAAAATTTAATTGTAAATTATTTAGTGATTTTTGAATTAATGTGTCATTGAATCAAATTATCGGTTGCGGCATCAAATAATTATAAGAATTGGTTATTTCAGCTTTGTTCGGTTTCAATTACTTTAGTTCATTTTAAATATCTAATAGGTAGGTACCTATATTTGCTTAACTGAAAATATACAAATATGGCAATTGTAAGAAATAAGTCACCCAAAAAATGTCAGTACAAACAAATCCCAGCCAATCCAATAAGATTAATATTTGAAATATTATTGTGCGTTTCACTTATAATACCGGCTGTTCTATGGGCAACAATAAAACTATTTTTTAAATCTCCGCGAAAAAACATCAGTGGACAAGTGGTTTTGGTGAGTAATAAAAAAATCCAAACTCTATGATACCTTATTATTTCTAAATGTTTGTTTGTGTACCTATATTCACAATTTATTGTAGTTGTTTTTTTTCACGTGATTCCTATATATCAACTCAATTTTTTTTGTCAAAATCTATAGTTGTTGGTACAATATTTAGGTAGGTATTGGATATGCTTTTATATTATGATTTATGATATGTAGGTATTATTCTATTAATATATTATTATTAGGCTTAGGGACTTCTAGCATTTGCATACTTTTGTTGATTATTGTTAAAATAACAGAGTGCGAAATAAATTAATTTCTCTGTGCCATGATATCAGATCTAAAATTTGAATGTGCATATTTTTGCATATTTGATAGATTTTGCAGGAAAGTGCTTATTTTAAAATGAATATGCTTATTTTGCATATCTTACATATTTTCACAATTTTTTGTAAAAAAAAGTATTTAGAAAAGGATAATCAGTGTAACTTGGCATTTATTAAATTAAATTTCGGATATTTACCCAAATCCATAACATTTTTAGAAAAGAAAGGAATAAAATTATCCAATTCATTAAAAACTGTCGAAGATGCGAAAAATAAAATTGTTGACTTAAAATATACCAAAGGCAAAGCAGTTGTACAGAATTTAAATGACGTTTTAGACAAAAATCATGGTTACAAAGCTTTATAAAAAATTTCAAAAATTTTGAGTGGCGAAGTTGAAGATATGCCTGAGGATTGCCTGAGGACTTGATAAGTAATGATTTGGTTTATTTTATGCATATGCTCCAATGTCGTCTGTAGATGTCGAAAGAAGTTTTTTCGCGTATAAAAATTTACTGTCAAGTAATCGTCGTAGATTCACGTTAGAAAACATCAAGAAATATCTCTTTGTTCAGTGTAATTTTATAGGTAAAGAAATTAATAAAAAATTAAAGCATTTAATTATTTAAACATTGTTTTGTTCTTACTTTAGGATCGGTAGACACGGAAGAACACTAAAATGTAAGCCAATTACCTTTTAAAAATTAAATTTATTAAATTATTTTAAATTCAAGTACCTACCTAATAATATTCTAATATAGTAATCTATAATATAATTTCTAATAAAACAAATATTTAATACTTCATTTTTTTTGGTCATATCTTCGTGCATATACGGTTTTTTTAGGTGCATATTTTAGAGCATATCTATTTGGCCATTTTTTGGTGCATATTTTGGTATTTTTTAGAGCTAGAAGTCCCTAAGCCTAATTATTATATACTAGCTGCCCGACCTTCCTCCGGAAGAAATTATTTTTTTATAATTTAATTTTAAACATATAATTATTTTTTGGCTACCTATACAAATCTATACATATAAAATTCAAATACCACTGACTGACTGATCGCTGTATCTCAAAAACTACGCAACGTACCGACTTGAAATTTGGAATATAGGTTCTTCTCATATTTTCACCGTGCAATAAGAAAGGATTTGTTGAAATTCGCATTTTAAAAAAGTGCTCAAACAGGGATATTGAGGTTCACGATGGAAATTGGAAATTTTATTTTTATTTATTAATAGTTGCCATTGGTTACAGTTTACAGTAGAAATTAGTATTTATTTATTATTGGTTATTCGGGCAAATCGGGTAAAAGCTTGCATCAAATCAAATTATTGAACATCGCCTACCAGAGTGGCCGAGTTGCACTTACTGCAGCAAGTTACACCCAAAAAAAGTTGAACAATCATAATTTCTTTAAGGCGCCCGGTGCCAATGTGATTTTGACCTCAAAAACACGGTTTACGGGAATAATGATCCTGCCCAGTAGAGTTAACCAAATTTGATAATTTTTTTTTTTTTTATTAATAGAGGAGAATATTCTACAGCCCGCATCGAACTCTTTTTTTCGATATTTTCATCTCAAACTTAATTATAAGTCTTTAAAAAAAAGACATTTTTAGCTTTTTTATAAATTA
>NC_042494.1:106502926-106537278 GCF_005508785.2 Acyrthosiphon pisum
TTTCATATAATATAAAAGTGAATCGCAGAACGTGTTGCTAAGCGCAATAACGCTACTGTACATGTTATTGTGTTGTGACTGAACTCCTCCTAAATGGTTAGACCGATTTGAATGAATTTTTTGTATGCGTTTGCGTTTATTCATCTGATTTCAGTACGGATAGGTTAGGTTAGGATTTCGTATTAATTGATTATAGCAATCCACCATAGGTAGAATACGACAAACTTGGTATAACTTTGATACTTTAGAGTTAAATCCATAGACCTTTTACTCATAGACCGGCCCTCTTCACGTTTCCGCCGTGTCATGATAGGTGGCGCTTTTCGGTTACTGAGTTACTGTGATACGGTAAAAAAATAATCGTTATAATATTATCTCGTAGTGTTTTTGAGTGTTTTCGCGCGTTTTTATAATACTGTTATCCAGTTAAGTTATTTTTTAATACACCGAATGCAAGATTTTATGGCAACACTGATCCATAAATAGGCTGCATCACTGCGCTATGTTGGCATGCGACTATCAATGTATTTAGTATAGGATGGGCCGGTCTATGAGTAAATTAAAGGTCTATGGTTAAATCGTACACTAACGTACTACAGCACGGCCGCACGGGGTCCGCGATCCACCGCAGGTAACCGCAGGTAGATTGCCTACCTGATAATGTACTGCTGCGAATCAGAATTTTTATTCCGGGCAACGGAAAAGCTAAGATTAATTTAGAAACCATACACCGAATATTAAATAACGAATTGAACAAAGTTTGAGTCACATACCTATAGTTGGTACACTTAATGGGCAACGAAGTGCACGGGTTCAGCTAGTAATATAATATAATTATATATTGTAGTTATTGCTATTACTAATTTCTGAAAATTATATATCCTACATTTTGAATTCAACCACTGAAGTGGTAAATTTTATTCTTCTTAATATAAAATAGAGATATGGTAGAAAAAAATGTAACAATAAATATTTGTTCAATGAATAATATATATTTCAAATGGAAAAATGCAAGTGCAAACAAATAAATAAATAATTAATAATAATAATAATAACAATAATAAATAAACAAACAAACCGGTTTCCTTCGTCTCCAAAATCAAGTTAGATTCTTATATATATAGATTATATTTTACTAATTATTATAACATTATTTCAGTGTCAAAGCTTTACGAATTTAGAATTTACTCCATTTTACGCTCATTGGTGCAGTGGGGTTAATATTTGTGTGCAATAATACAACAATCCACGACGATCGTCCCCATCCCGCGCATCTGCACATAACGTGTACTAGAATCCTATAAATATTATAATCAACTTATATAGGTTACCGGGGCAGCTCGAGGTTTGGGCCGCGAGCTTTGCTTGAGGTTCCACACGTTGGGTGCCAAAGTTGCTTGCGTTGATGTCGACGGCGAAGGGTGTGCCGAGACGGCAAAAGCGATCAATCGACACGGCGGGATGGCAAAAAATTACAAAGTCGACGTTACCGACCGGAAGCAAATCAGGGACATGCACATGACGGTCGTAAAAGAACTGGGCCCCGTGGACATAGTGGTGAACAACGCGGGCATCGTATTAGCTCATATGTACGTCAATCCCGAATCGGATCAGCTCATCGAGGACCTGATCAACGTCAATCTCCTAGGACAAATTTGGGTGAGCTCTGCCTATAGTGAACAACCTGTAACTCGCAGAACTACACAGACAGCGCCATGACGATAGTACTATCACGCCGACTACTATATTATGGTATCGTGCTATTTCCGTCGATTTTACCTTTCATCACTTTTCAATTAACCAGTGCCATATCTGAAGCTTTTAGAAAAACAAATTTTTAAGTCAGGAAATATATTTAATACGACACTAGTTGTACTAAGTCACAAAATCTAGAGTTTCCAATAGAATTATTTTTAACATTTCAATTTTTAATTCATAACTCGTATTTGAATTGTTTTCGATATCTGAACTGATTTCATTACAAAACACTCTACTTATATCGAATAATAAATTGAGTTCCCATTTCCCAATAGTGTCCACTAACGATTTTTAGATTACAATAAAATATTGTTATAGATCAATAGGGAATTACTGCCCTCGATGTTAGAAAGAAACCACGGACAAATTGTTGCTATATCGTCCATGTCGTCGATGAGTGGATTGTCTGGAATATCTACTTACACGGCAACAAAATGGGCGACGAATGGTAAATAATAGTAAATTATAAAACTAATATCAAATCAAACATATTATATTATTATTATAACATTATATTTAGATTCTGAGTGGAACGATGAATGTATTGATTTTACAATGATGTGTGTTTTTTTTATTTTTATTTTTGTGTCTGTCATCACCTTTTAGGACAGTAAAAGTGCTTGGATTTTCTTCAACAGTACCTTTTTTGATAGGAAAGTGAATGTAGTTGGTACTTTAGGGGGTCAAAAATAAAATTTTTCCAATAGTTTTCAAAAGCGCCGTGAAAATTAAGGAAAAACGGGAATTTTTACGCAAAATCTGTTTTCGAGAAAATTGATTTTGGTTTTTGGTGTAACTTTAAAACGAATGACTGTAGATACATGAAATTTTCACTGGTTGTTTATATTTCCATTTTCTATACATGATAAAATTTTCAAAATATTTTGATTTGTTTTGAGCTGTTTACGGACAATTTCAGTTTCCAATTTAATTAGTTTTTTTTTCTATGAATGTCAATAAAACTTTATTTGTTGGTTAAAAATACTTGAAAATTTAATACAAGGCTCCTAGTATGTGATATTTGAAAAATATTAAAAATCTAAGATTTGAAAATGTAATACAAGATTCCTCATAATATTGTCTATCTTTATCAAAAAAAAAATGTCTACAAAAAAGTCAAATTAAATTTTTATGAGCGTTTGAAATTCATATTTTTACAACAATTGATATTCACTCGATTTCTCATGTGACGATTTTCTTATTTAATTGTAATTAAAAAACGAATGACTGTAGATATTTGAAAAATTCACTGAATGTTAATATTTTCATTTTTTATACACCATAAAATTTTGAAAATATTTTGACTTTTTTTGAGCTGTTTACGGACATTGTCAGTTTTAAATTTGTTTAGTTTTTTTTTCTATAAATATCAATAAAATTTTGTTTGTTGGGTAAAAAAACGTGAACATTTAATGCAAGGCTCCTGATATATTGTTACAATAGCAGTTGAAAAATATTAAAAATACATAGGCACAATTTTTTTTATTAGCATTTAAAGATCAAATTTTGACAAAATTTATCAAATTTAAGATTCAATAATTATTTTGTAGTTAAAAATTTATAAAATGGTCAACTTTTATATCTAAGGATTGAAAATTTAAAACAATCTTCCACGTAAGTAGTTTATTCTTTTACCAAAAAATCTAAAAACACATAAGCACAGTTTATTTTTATACTCATTTTAAGTTCAAAGTTGGTCGAAATTACATATTAAAATACCTAGAATAACTAGGTATTTTAGTTATTTTGTTGCGATTGTATAATATTATTCGTGGGTACATGAAACTTCTAAAGTATACTATTATATATCTATGATAGTATCACTGTTTGTTGTTGATGTATAACGCGTTATAAGTACCTAATGGATATTGTGATATGATTAATTTGGAATTTATTATAGATAGGTACCTATTATTGATCAATTTTTTTTTTAATACTATATAGATAAGTATATAATATATCTTATACTTAGACTAACATACCGTCTCCGCTCAGAATCGTTTTTCTTATACAGTGATATTATATCATTGAATTCAATTTAATACTATCTATTATACAGTGACCCACTTATAACCTACTGTACAGCAGAGCGACATCCACTTAGCCACCTTTTTTTTTTTTTATCACATAATATTATGACAAAATTATTGATGGTACCTATTAGATAATTAGATTTAATACTGTTATAAGTATATTTGTAATGTTCGTATAATATTATATTATATTTGTCTAGGCATGATGGAGAGTTTGCATAACGAACTGAGAGCATTGAAATCAGCCGTCGTGTCGACGACGGTGTGTCCGTATTTTATAGAGACAAATCCGGAAATATCTAAACATTTAGAGCTCAGGTAGGTACGTTAAATATTAATGCATAATATGCACTATAAAAACAGAAATAAATTAACTTATATATTATAACTAAATTTATTTTAGATTACCAGAAATGCCCACATCTTTTGTTGGTGAAATCGTTATGAATGGTATACTAGAAAATCGAAGAATTTTTTCAGTTCCAAATCACTTCATGTTTCCAGTTAAACTTGTAAGGTATGTGCATTTTTTTCAAGATTTATTACGTCTTACATTATAGTTAATAGGTACAACATATTTTAAACGGTGATAACAAATTTTTCTTGAATTACTAATGCATATTTCAATTTTTTATGTACTCAACTTATGATTGACTAAAAACATTATTACAACATCATAATAATATTATTCGTGATTATAATATTATTATAATGTTATTATAATATTAGTATTATATAATCATTACAAAATTCTATCAGGGATATCAATATATTATATTTAACAGCTATTAAAATTTAGTTAAATATAATATTATAGTCATAGGCGCAAATAGGGTGGGGCTTGGGGGGAGGCTGAGCCCCCCGGATTTATTATCATATTAATATAATTTTTGTAAAGAAAAAAATTAAAATATGACCTACGTCGTAGTAGGTGCCTGGTGCATAATACATAAAAATAAATTTAAAAAAAATACTTTAAAAAATCAAGGGTATACTCTCCTGTGTACATAAACGATAAACCCATAAACCTACTACTATTATCGGAAATAATATTAATAGCTTTAGTTTTATGTTTGTGTTTAGCACGATAATGTAGACAATAGATATCAATTTCGTTTTAGTAGTTGGGGCTTACTAACTACTAAGTATAGAAAAAGACATAAATATTGATGTGGAATCGGTTTTAAATGATTTTGCAATAACTCAAAGAAGAATTAATTTAATTTTGCAAATATTAATTAAAATAAAATTGTGTAGATTTATATTTTATATGATTGTGATTTTTTAAATTTAATTAAGCTTTTATCTTGCAACATTAGAGCTGTTAGTGATTATACCTAATAATAATAATTCAGCGATAATTTTGGATAATAATTTAAAGGTATGGGGACAAAGCCTCAACTTATTTATTTATTTATTATTATATTATACGGGATGGACCCATTTTTACAAAAACAAGTGTACAGATAACAATGAGCAATTAACATTAATATAGTTTATAATTACATAAATTTAAAACTAAGAACAATTAAATTAAATGAAATACATGTGAGAACTTAAAATAAAAAAGAGGGATCAGCATTGGCGTTCCTCACAGCGTACAGGTTCATTTGCGAGATAGTTGGTGGAGGCATGTGGGACATAGAATGGTGCAACGGATGTAGTGAAACGTTAAGGTACCTTGAAAGAAAATAACGACAAGAGTTCAGAGCCCTCAAAAATGCCATCAATGATCCCCTTTGTAAACCTAATGCCTGCAGAGTGTCTATGCTCATCTAAGGAAGAAAGATTTAATTTACTTGCCACAATGCTATAATCATGACTTATAATTTTTAGTTAAAAAATGGTCGGGCTGAAGCCCTCCCCCCATTGAAATTCCCTATTTGCGCCTGTGAATACAATATGTCAGTATATGTTTCAAATTTTAACTACAATTATTACAACATTACTATTCCTATTTATTATACATTTATTGTTGGAATTTGTAATATAGATTATAGTCATTATATTATAACTGTTATAACTTATAAGTAATAATTAATACTTTAACCATTAAATTTAACATTTAACACAATTTAAAGTATTTGGTAATAACTATAATAATTAATAGGTATCTAATTGTTTCACTTTTTATTGCATTTATTTTCAGGACATTACCTGATAACTTACAGTGGATAATCAACAGAGTATTCTATGTAAATATCATTGGATTCCCAAAAGATGTAGAATTGATGAACAGATATCGTCAGTAAAAAATTTGAAGAGAACAAATAATACCTATTATCTACTTAATAAAGATATTTATGTAATTGTGTTATCTGCCATGAGAAAAATGACTTATAGTCGCACTTGTATATAATTAAAATGTGCAATAAGCCTTGCAGCTTTTATCCAGTGGTGTCTTATGAGTTTTTTTTAATAAGGTTCCAACATTTAAGCAGGCCATTTTTTTTCATCGCCAGGTCACTTTTACGTCATCATAGTAAATACATGTATTTTATGGATTTATGTATGGTGTATGTATGGGGTTGAAACCTTTTGAAGGGTTATCATTATATGTTTAATATTTTATAGAACTAAAGAAATTGGAAGTTATAAATAGCTTTTGTCATATGCATACGGTATACGCCTACCAATAATAATATACATTGACTCCATACACATAATATTATACACATTATAATAAATTATATGGTTTTCATAATATATTTTAACTTTTATGCATCGGCTGTCAAAACATTTTTAAATTTAATGGCAGGCCGATAACTATAATAAGACGTAGAAAAAAATAGGTGTGCCAAAATACAACCTTCCTTGTCCCAAATAGCGCCCATAATTTTTAATAATTCACCATGATTATCATCATTGATGGTATTACGGTAACACAATATTATTCATTAATTAATAATTCTTTTAAAATTTTGTTAAATAGTGGTGCAAGGAGAAAATGGCACATTAATTTGTACACATGTTGGTATATAGATAGACCGGGATGAAACTCCCCAGGATTTTTATCTCATATAGTTACACTTCTACAGAAGTTTAGCAATAACGTAAAGCATATAAAGTCATAACTCATAACCATACCTAAAACAAACAAAAAAATAATAATAATGTAAAAATAATACTACAATGTTCGACCATTTAAATTAAATAGTTTTTCCATTCTAGCATTACTTATTATTAGCGGTGTCTCGTAAATTTACCGTGTAAAATGTTATCATCAAGATAAATTAACAGTAAATTTACAAAAAAATATTTACCATTTACATTTTTTTTATAATTAAGAAATTCGATTACAAATAGGGATTTTTATAAAATGATAATGACCGCTAAGTTAGAATAATTATTGTGATTATTAATTATAATATTTCGTTAACTATTGTGTCACTGCAGAGATATGTGGTTTCTAGTTAATATACTTTAATATGTAACGTTATCGCCTTATTTTATATTTTTCTTGTCTTCTTTAGTCTTTACATAATATAGTGACAAAATTCAATAGGTACGTACTTACACTATAAATCAAATTTTAATAAAAATTTACCAATTTTACCGTAAATTTGGTAAATTCAGCGGTAAAATTACTCAGTAAATTACTATCAAAATGTTTTACGTAAAACCCACATCACTACTTATCATACCTAGGTACTTATATTCATTTCCTGTTATATTCGTGTGATCCTTCAACACCTCGATATCAGATGTTTCATTTGAGAACTAAAAATAATTTGATTTACAAGTTACAACTCAAAAGTAGAACAAAACTATACCAACTAATGTACAGCATAGGCCGTCGAAAAATATAACTATTATAAGTTTGATACGATCGTATCTATTTCGAAATGTATAAAATGTATACTATGTCTATTGACTACATACCTACCTAGTAAAACTAATAAGTTATAATAGCGTATTGATGCAATATAAAAACCGTAACAAAATAAATATATCTACACGAACGTGATCTACAAACAATGTGTAGGTGGTATAGGAAGGTACCTAACTGATGTACTAGGTATACCTGGTTCGACACAATTCAATGAATTGAATTCGTTTAGACTTTTATAAATTGTATCTATATTATATTATTTATATTGAGGACATATTATCATCATTTCAATACTTCCATTACGAGTTTGATTATTGTCTGAGAATTTTTAGTGGTACCTACAGAATATAGATACCACATACAAAATATAACCATACAAATATATATACATAAATACAATTACCTATTATTAATATCTATCGTAATATATGATATAAATGTCAACAAAACAGATTAATGTGTAATGTGTATCAGGATATTGGGACATTAAGTACCACTAAGATATTAAGATATAGCTAACAAAACGTAGACTTCAATGCGTGGTTGTAAATTTGAATTATGAAAATAGATAGATCTACTTCAAAACACTGTTCTTCTTTGTTATTTGTTGTACTGTAGATGTTAAAAAACATTTTTATTTTTTAAATTAAGTTATAGAAAAGAAAAATTAAAGAAAATTTGTATATACGGTATAATTTATTAATATAGATAATAGATATATCGTCCGATCGTCGTACATATAAAACACTTAACTAAATAATAAGGCATCAATGAAAATATTATAATTTTTTAGTTGTGGCATAGTGATAGACGATAGTGTACAGGTATTTAAAGACCTCTGACCTACTATATTGTTTGCGAGTGCTGATATAGTTTTTAATTAATTAATTAAATTCTTATTGTTATAATTATAATTGAGTAAACTAACATGGATAGTAATAAAAACAAAATATAAATAAATCATAGCTATAATAGTTTGATTAAAAGAAAAACCTAAATATGTTATAAAATATAAATTATAGCATTATAACTATAATAGTTTCAGGTTCGTGCCTATTTAATCATCCATACCCACAGTGCTGAATGCTGATCACGATTTAAGACGGGTTCCTTGCCACCTAGGTAGGTACTAATGGTACTATATTAAATCGTGGTGCTGAAGTAGAACGACTAATTTTTAGTTTCGTACTATAACATTAAAGCGGTTTTCATGTAATAAAAATATAGGTACCTATCTAACTTGTCAGAACTTGTGGTGCCACCAATATAGGCGTCTTCCCCTCTTCTGTCCTATTTTTTTTTCATTTTATGTCATTCGTAATTTGCTTATTATAAAATATACAGATAGTAAATAAACGTTAATTTGTAATGAAAAAAACCTGTAAGAATAACTGAAAATATAATATATAGTATAAGAAAATACAATTTGCATTCACCCCCAAATTTACAATTATTAGAGTAATCAAATTCAAATATAAGTGTTGCACTCCGGAAAATCAAAAAAATAGCTAGGTAGATACTGAATTGTTAGAAGTCTGTGTTCTACCAAAGTACCAAGCACAGATGTGTGTTGAAAATATAATAATAAATATAATAATATAATAATCTTGTTTATGCAAAAAACATGGGTACTCCAGATTTACTTTAACGTTTCATATGGTTCTATTTCATATTTTATATAATATTAATATGAAGATTAACGACTACTGAGTGTATAATATGTAGGGTACTTAATGGCTAGAGAGCCTAGATAATAGTTATTTAGGCTCTTTACTAATGGCTATTGGCTAACGGCTATACGAGTATACGAATATACGTCTATACATAATGCCTAGACGCCTAGTTTGCACATCAAATTTGTATTAGTAGATAGTAGGTATTACCACAGGGCACAGAACAATAAAATTACTATAAAAATACATAATACCTAATACCATAGAACAATGCTATAATACCGTACTATTACAACTTATTTAATTTTATAAATATAATATAGCGCTATCTTGGTTATGAACTAGGTACTGTCCTCGATAAATGATGTTGATAATATTTTAATGGTATTCTATGGACATAATCAAGGTGGATATAATGTTTACTGATCTTACATTATTATCACTAGCTTATCACTAACTATCCAGTTTATCTTTTATCTCTGAGTTTGCACACATAATTTCTTGCTTACAGAATTATAGGTCGATCGTCGGAACCGGTTCAATTTTTTCAATTTAAATCGGCTAAACAAGTAAGCTTCATTCAGATTATAACTCATCAATTCCCCATACATCCTTTGGAAATCATTCAGAATGGTTTTAGGTCAAATTCTACGTACCACTTTCCAGTAAGTCGTTAAACAAATCAATCATACTGTATTTATAACACTCATCTGTATTTTTTTTACGATTATTGTTCATCCTAGAAAAGTTGTCGGAATCACTCCTCATGGGACTACACCAACTAGTTTTTTAACACCGTCACCATTATACTCGTGGTCTATTGACTTTGTTCGCACAAAAACACGTCATCATTTCCCTCGACCTAATGAAGCAAAACGTATTAAAAAACATGGTTGGTGGACAAGAATGGCGACAAAAGAAGGACGCAGAGTACTGCAGCGCAGAATACTCAAAGGACGATATGTCCTCAGTCATTAATTTTATTTTTATTACTCATGTTAAAATAATTTACAGTTAGTTTTTGGCAATTATGTGCTCATCATGTTTTTTAGACTAAAATAAAATTTAAAAAAAAGAATAATAACCAATTGCTCTTAGAGTCATTTATTTGTATTTGAAGTATCTAGAATGTTGTAATATGCCTTTATTATTTATCATTTTTATGTTAGTGATATTGAAATCTTTTGGATGTCGTCCGTTGTGCTTGATGCGCTGTTTTAGTGAAGCAATTGAAGTTAGTAAAATTAAACGAAAACATAGTCGAAATGTCAATTATTACGTGCCTTTACTTTCAGAAGTGAGGCGAGAGGTAATTTTAATAAACTATATTTCTGTTATTGCATCTAATCAGATAACTATTTTTAGTCTATTAAAAAAATTGTTTCTTTACAAATGTCTGGTCGATATTTGAGTTGTACCACTATACTCAGAGACGGTTACATTCTTAAAGATTGGAAAATGCTTTACATGCCAGAAGAGATGAACAAATTTAATTTAGATGATGTCTATAATTCTGTAAGCAATATTTTATGTATTTATATTATTTCTATTATATAAATTGTTTATACTCAGGTTGCGGCACTCATGAAAGATTTACCTGAAAGTGATATTTACCTAATTGAGAACTATGTGAAGATGCCAAACAATGTGAATGTTGCTGGTGCCAATTTATTTTACGTTAAACTACAAACACTTGCCATGCTAATTGCTCTTATAAACAGCGGCCAAGCTGTATATACTCCAGATAATACTCGTAAATATTTACCAATAGATATTATTCTACAACAATGTTTCACAAATTTTTTAATATTTTAGAAGAATCTATGAACAAAGTGGTACTAATGAAAGCGCGTTTACACGCCAGACTATTTCGAATTATTGTTGGTACTGAAATTATTTCATCACAAGATATAACTGAAATGATGCTAAAAGGCATCTTCCCTGAATATATTACACCTGTTGTACCAGCAATCGATGCTATTTTAACTTATAGATCAGTTAAAGAACCAATTATAAGAGAACTTATGTCCAATGGCCTAATGTTAGCCATGACTTTCGTTGATCTGGTACTGAATTCAAATCCAAAAAGTATGCAAGCACTTAATGAAAGTTCTAAGAGGAAATTAAAAACCACAAAAAAGTTATAATTTTAGTTATTTTTAATGATTAATTAATGAAAATATAAACACATATTTAACTAGAAATTTCATTTTTAAATAAACAATGATCTTAAAAAAGTATACATCTAAATTTTTAGTTTATTCAGTCTATTCAGATAAATAAATTATGTACATAATATGAAAAGGTATTAAAATTAATTGAATTGCTAGTGTAATAATTAATATATGATAAAAAGAACATTAATTAGCTAGAGTAAAAATAAAAATATTAGTAAATGTACATTATTGAAAATATATGAGAATATTAATTGTAACCAATAATTTGATTATTTGAAAAATTGAGTTAATTAAATTTTTAAAACAAATTTTGTCTGATATTGTTCATAGCGTAATTCTCCTCATGTTTCTTCTTTATATGACGATTTAAATCGTTTTTCTGTTGATAATTTTTATGGCATATCAAACATTTGTAGGGCTTTTCCCCCGTGTGTACTCTCATGTGTATACGAACCTTTTCTGGCCGGCTAAACTTACGCAGACAGACTTCACAGCTGTATTTTTTTTCATAGTGTACAACTTCATGCTGGCGTAATGTTGACAAGCATTTAAACGAAGAACCACAGTTCATACACTGGTAAGGCCTTTCCCCGGTATGTTGTCGCTGATGTACGCTCAACTGAGACTTGTTTGGCAATTGTTTACCGCATGTCTCACATATTAAGCATGTAAAATGAATACGCTCATGGATTTGCCTTGATGCTTCATGTATAAAAATCTTATTACAATATTTACAGCTAAAAGATGTAGATTTACCAGATAGGTTGTAAATAAGTGCCCACTCTTTGGAATGTGGTATGTCATGTGTCTTAATGTGGAGTATAAGACTTGCCAAACTGTTGAGGCTGATCAAACATAAATCACACGGATAGTATGGGTGTTCAGCTTTAAAATGTAATTTTACATGGTTTTCAAATTCCAATAAATTGGAACAGCGACGAAAACAATGATGACAATCCAAGTCTTTCAAGTTATGGTTCAACAGAATATGGCGTCTCAATTCTGTACCTATGTAATAAAAACAAATAATTTTACAATAATTAGTTGTATTATATTAGTAGTAGTAGGTTATCAAATCAAATACTATAAAACATTAAGTAATGGGAAAAAACTCTTATTATAATAATGCTCACCACAGGTAAAAATATTTGTACAACGTAAACATTGTATTTGATTTGTACTTCTAAAAGTATTACGGGTTGTATGTATGATATTTTCAGTATCATGTTCCTTCATAATATTGCCAAACTCATTCTCTTTATTGTTATTTTCCTAAAAAAATATATTATTAGTTGAATGATACTTAAATATATTAATGTTTTAACAGTTAAGGATCTCACTTGGATTATTACTTCATTAATATCAAATTCGATAAAATTGTCTTGAAAGGTTTCAGACATTTCTAACGAGGCATTTTCAACCTATACATTCATATATGTTGCAAAATAAATAATTAGAATATATCAACCATTTACATAATAGTTTTAAAGAATATTATTATTTATTTTTCGATTAACCTTATACTAAATGTTTATGTTATATTGAAACAAATATAATATCTATCTATATAAACTAAAATAATTATAACAATGGCGTCATTTTTTTAGGGGGTGGTAGCGCGGCAATGTGGCCATTTGCCCACATCTGATTTTAAAAGACAATGTGAAAACAACTAATCTCATTGGCTAAAAGTTGTTCAATTTTCCAGTGTTGGTGAAAAACCATTCTTAATTTTATAATTTTGAGGAAATATATGATGTACTATGAAGTTATTGTCCAAATGATGATTAATAGTTGGAATATATAAGCAAGTGAGGTATGTATATCAGTATACCAGATGATCAATTTAAGAGTACAAGCATTATTTCGAACATTTTTAACTTTATTTAAAATATTATTTTTATATAATTTTATGGTATTACTTGAAAAAATTTCTGAAAAAATAATATATCAACCCAAAATTGTAAATTGTACTGAGCCCATAAACTGGTAAATCAGGCCCTGCTTATCATAGCTGCCCGAGATCTATGTGTTAGTTGTAAATGATTATTAGTGTGAGTGTAATTAAATGCGGGTAACGGCAGTTCCCGCGCACGGGGTCCAGCCGCTGACGCAAACCCCTCTCGTACGCGCATGCACATGTCAGTATCTCGATAACCATATAAATTTCACTACACAAATTTTACAAAAACATACTTTTTGCTTTGACAAAAATAAAGTTAGTTTACGTTGTCTGATTTCGATTCTGAAAAAATAGTTGAATTCGGCAGAAAAATGTTTATAGATCGTATGAAACATTTTCCGTTTTTAATATTAATTTTTATTTTAATTCGAAAAAGTTCATATTCTCAAGTTTTCAATTACAGTTCACAATAATATAAAATTTTGTTTTTACAAAGTGCTTCGTAGGATATATAGACAATTATCTGGTGAGATAAAATTTTTTTCCAGAATCAAAATCGGACAACATTAACTAACTTTAATTTTGTCAATAGTTTAGGTCTTTTCAGCTAAAATTGACGGCAGTAGCGATGCCCAGTTCTCATTTAGTATCGTTATTTGTTATTAGTACTTAGTTTTAATATTAGAGTGAATTTTCAATTGAACTATTATTAAACTTAAGAGGACGCCACACGGACATTTGTTATCTCCGTCCTACAAGTGCGTAACTTAGCAAATTTAATCTTAACAGAGCTCCGTTTGTTTAAAAATTAGAGTGAATCGACCTTCTATGAAACTTAATGTTAAGAACATTTTCTATGTTAGTTTTATACGTTTTGTATGTTAGTTCAATTTCTAAGCAAGTTATGCGTATATAATATAGCGTAAATTAAAAATGCTCATAACTCACTTAAAAAACTATATAATTGTAAAAACTAAGATACAAACACAGATAATATTCTTACCATCAAGTTTCAAATAGGTAGATTCACTCTAATTTTTAAACTAACGTTATCTGCTGAGCGTATATTTGCTATGTTACGCACTTGTGAGACGGGGACAGCAGTAATAATGTCCGCGTGGCCTTCTCTTAATGGTAACAACATATTCTTGTAGTTGTTTGAAGTGTTTTACGATATTTAATTTTAAAGTGAGTTATAAAATATAAGAATGTAAAACAAATTCAAATTAAAAATACTCATAACTCGTTTCAAAATTAAAATATCGAAAACAACCAGAATACGTTGTTACCTATTGTTTTATAATACTATAATAGGTAAATTCGCACTCAAATTGAAACTAACAAAGCTGAATGAGAATCACTGAATTACTATTTTAAGCACTCGGAAGACGGTGACAATACATGCGGGTGAAACATCCTCATAGCTTATAAGTTAAATATAATAACTTCTTACTTTCATATTATCCTGTGGTATGTTTCCAACAATCGTCGACATTAGTTGTGTAGTGTTATGACAATATTCAAATAGAGGGTACACATCTTCTACTTGGTTAAAACAACTTTGACAAATTTTCAGTGATAGCTGATCAGCAGGAGACACCTAAAAATATAAATATGCAACTGAGTATAAGGTCAATAAAATATAATTAGTATGCAATGTACATATGCAATACTTGTTACTATTACATTAGTGTGTTATTTTACTTATTTGATATTATTTATTTAGTTTTGTTTTATAAATGACATGTTTATTTTAATTTTAAATATATGATGCCTGTTACACGAGAAAAAAAAATAAGGTCGATGATATGCAATAACATATACACATCAGGAGAGTAATTAAGCCGGGGGGGGGGGGGTGACGGGGATAGATCAGAGCCTTCATAATATATTATATATTATACAAGAAAACTAGAGTTTCTTTTATAAACCGTACAAAATAAAAACTATGTAAGTACATTATATTATATTACAAACAAGATAAATTTAATATTTTGATAATTATTATTTAATTTTAATACACTCAATTATATTTTGAAGAATTTATTATAATTTGTATAGGTTCTATCATTTTGTGTACCTACATATAAGTTTTAGGATTTTTGATGAAATAATATTCCCAGCTATCACTCACTATTGTACTTGAAAATGTAGTATTTATAATATTTATTTAGTATTTAGTATTTTGTGTGTAAAAAAATGTCTATCCCCCTCAGTAACGGATCTAGAAGTTACCCAAGGAGCATCGTATCCGCCACTGACCCCCCCCCCCCCCAAGGAAAATCCTAATTACGCCACTGAATCACATAACTTAAAGGCATAAATATGACTACTCTAGAAACTAGATTATGAGCATCAGTTTTTAACTAAATTAACATAGATATGGGGATAAAAATGTTCATCAAATTAATGTACCTATATATAATATTATAATATAGATTATAGGTACCTATAATAATTTAATAACAAGAAAAATAGTAACATCGATAGTTTACAATGGTATATATATGTATATCATTTTAAGTAAGGATAAAATTACTTTAAGCATTAAAAATGAGTTCATCTTATCAGCTAAGTTCGGCGAATTTTCATTAAGTTGATTGTAAATATGCAACAATCCAGGATTTCCACAGATACGACAAAGTTTCAGCATCCTTTCTTGAAAAGTCTGTACACAATTAGTGGATTCAAAAACGCATAGAATATTATTATTAACTACTATAAAAATTGTTTTTTATTTTTATTGTAATAGCCGAGCCGCAAGGGCGCCCGCAGAAGGGGACCACTCCCCCTAGCTTTCCTGCTAGTTAAAACAATTATATCCAAATTACATATAACAGAAGCAACAAAATCCCAAAAACCATTATTGGTACCAAGGTGTATTGATATTTATAGACAGTAGATATACTTCGTGATAATTTGTGTTCAATTAGTTACTACAAGTGTTAAATGTTTGGGGGCCGGAGCAAAAGTGATGCTAACGCGGTTCTCGCTTCGGTCCTCGTACCACGTAAAAAAAAGTGTAACATGTATTATTATATTATATTATTACCTTTAAAGTTTAAAATGTTTAAATATTTGTTTTAAATACACATAATACATTAAAAAAGTGTTTGGTTATTAATAAAAATTAAGGTTACCCCCCCCCCCCCCCCGGATGAATTTTCACCTGCGGGCGCCTTGAACCGAGGTTTAATAATTGTATAGTTATTAGTTATTACCTACTTATTCATAGTAAAAAAAATAATCTATCTATATATTGTATATTTATATTTAACTATAGACTATAGTTTTAATCATTGCTGTTATGGCTTATCCCTTACACTATCTTTTTTTTCTAGTAGTTTGATCATCAACTCGTTGGTATGAATAGCTATTCCCACTATTCGATTCATTGTAGTTATTTGATTGACACAAGCATCACAAGCCATTATTGAAAGACGGTCGTTAAGTGCTATCTTTAATCCAAATTAAAAAATTAAAAACTATTATTACTACTTATTTCTATAATTCTTAAAATCTTAAATAGGTATTATATTAAAACCATTTATTTATAATACATTAATACATATTAATATATTTAATTATATCATAATATCAGTATAATAAAATTTCTTTTAAATAAAAATAAAAACAATATAGATATTAAATATTTAATATGTACAAGTACGTACATGTATTGGCAATAGTGTATTTATCTTTTCAGATAAATCTAATGACTGTCCTAATGATCCAAATATATTAATGGAACCAACATCACCACATATTCGACAAAGTTTTCGAATCTTATCATTGGCTGACATCTATAAATTCAATAATTTTAGCATTGTACATTTTCTCATTCCCATTCATTTTCTCGAAAAATATAATTATTTTTGGAGTAATTTTTTTTCATAATTTAGCTCCATAATAATGATAGTAATATTTTATTTACGAAATAATATTCCAATTTACAATAATATATTAATGACAGTAGGTAGGTACAATTATACAATTATGTGTATTGAGTTATAATAAAAATTAATAAAAATAATAAAAATATATTATAATTATACTATTATCAAAATTGTATATATATTATATTATTATATATAATAATATATAGCATACAATATTTACCATTAATAATAATATTTTTAGTTATAACAGTAGATAATGTGTAGTTGGGGCATTGATTTTACTCAAGGAAATTGTCAAATATTTTGGTACTGGTCTGTTGTATACTTGTATGCCCGCCCGGAAAATAACCGCGTGTGAAAACTTTATCGCCCATATACTTAGGTTTGTTATTTTAAAAAATGAGTATAGCAAGCTGTGGCGTAATTTGGTCATGTTTTTGGGGTGGCGGAATGACATTTTTATACATACCTCCGTCCCTCCGCCCCTTGTGTGTATTATAATACATTTATAAGTGTCTCCAAGTCCTACAGGGCCGTCCAGAACAATAAATTCATGGGTTGGGGAGTAGATATATCAATTTACCAACACAACATTTTTTTTCTCGCTTTGCTCGAAAACTATTGCTATTACAATTACAATATTATTAGGTACACGACACACGTACATTATATTAGTGTTAACTGTTTAGTTTATATATAAATATACACCTAACTTTATTTCGAGCGACGACAAAAATATTAACAATTAATCATACTTTTACAGTTTTACAGCTCCCATAAATCACGATGCATTTAACCAAATACAAAATTTTGAAATAAATGAAAAAATATTTTGATAATTGTAGTGTATAGAAAATGCAAATATAAACATTCGGTTAAAATTTCATGTATCTACGGTTATTTTTTATAGACCACCAAAAAACAAAATTTTTTATGTTAAAAACTGGTTTTGCATAAAAATAACCGTTTTCCATTAATTTATTTTTGGTTTTCCTTGACAACTATTTACAATACCGAGAATAAGTATCAATAGCTTCGTGTAGGTACAGTCGCGCTTCACGATGGCAATTCGTCAATACATTGATTGACAATTGTAGATAAACTCTTCTATTTTTAGAATTCGAAATTTAGTCTTATAAATACAAATGAAAACTATAAATATAAATATATACAAATATTTAAACCTACTATAAAAAACTGACGATGCCGAAAACTCGACCAAATATCAAATTTGTAGACTAAATATTAAAAAAATCTGTCGTGAGGGGGGGTGGTGGAGTATGACACACCCATGGCCCCTCAAAGGACGGCCCTGCCTCTAACCATTGTGGTAATAATATAATATTATGTATAATATTATGTCAATATGCGCACACGGAAACAGATAATTACATAATATACGACGTTGCTGATGTGCTCAGTGGTTTATTTTTGTACCACAATACAATGCCCCCACACGAACATATTAGCCCATTATCTTCTTGAAGAATAAATAAAAATGAAAATATTTGTTCAATAGTGTTAATTAGTAATTACTATTAAATATATATTTAATTTTATAAAATATACTACAGTAATATAGTAATTTTAATTAAGTACATAAATGTGGTGCGATAGTCTTAAAAAAGAGATTTAGTCATGAGACTATGAGAGGGGGGATACGACACCTAAATCTTCCAGGTAATTACGCCACTAGCAGCCAGTTGAATGGATCAACCATCAACCAGACATCCGTTCATAAGCTGTAATATTATAAATAATACCATTCAGAGAAAAATTATGTACTTCATAAACGATATAACGTAATAAATTATTACGTCAAATGTCAATGAAAAACTCATATTATACAGTTCACCAATAAATTATACAACCCGAACGATATATACTTACGGTTGTCTTTGAGAAGATATTGACGGACATTCTAAATTATTATTTATTTTTCGTATTTGTCGAATTATAACGCGATGAAACGTCGTTAGCGAATTATTAATGCCGAAAATCTGCAAGACGTTCATTCAATATCTGCGTAACGTTTATGAACGATCTTCGTCAGCTGCTCACTGTCATAAAAGCGAAAAGAAAGACATTAACCCGACGGAGGACGGAGGAAAGATAATTCCAATGGGCCATGGCGAAAATGATAAATATTAAATAATTTGGTGGTGGGTGACTGGACGTGTGTCAGCAATATTTTACATTTTGATTCAGTAGTGACACGCATGGAATAAAAAGTTATTGAGCCAAAGCATTTCCGAAAGTATGAATATTATTATTTTCGACGCCCTTCGGTCTGCCGATGGAACCGTCCGAGTGTATGACTGCAACTTAATACTTATTACTGCTGCCAACGATTCAGTGTGACCACTGACTGCTGTCACGAGATAAAATAATTATAGTCAACGATAACAGGTAGATTTTTATATTATTATTAATAATTATTACGACAGGGCACAGGGTATAATACTATAGTCTATATTAATAATTGTTATTATTATAATATTATAGTTATTACCGTTTGTTCGTATGTTATACGTAGTGGATTTACTATTTAGTATTAGTATAGCCAATAAGTATAATAATTATGACACAGTGGCGTACAAATAGGGGGGGGGTTTGGGGTAAATCCTATCCCGAGGATAAAAAAAATCCAATTTTGAAATGGTTAAAATGAAAAATATACACGTCATGAAAATGTCGGTATCCGGACATTTTCCCCTCGGCTGTTTTCGGCGTAGTAGGACATTTCCCCCCCCCCCCCAATATATTTTTGGATGCAGAAAATTTCCCCCGTTTTTTTTTTTGTTTTTTTTTTTTTATTTTTAATTATTTACCTTCGAATATAAAATTATAATTTAAAATTAAAATTATTATTTAATATACACATATTTTTTAGTAGGTATTTTTTCATATTTATTTTTTATTTTTGTAAAAACTGTACCTGTTTGAATATTTAATAATTTTATATTTGCTAGTGAATTTGATCTCTGGAGTGCTTCAATGAACATCCAAATATTTTGATGCTGAGTTCTTATCAAACTTTTAAATGTATTATTGAAACCTTCACTAATATTATTTGTTCAACCTGTATTAATCTTTGTAGCATTATATACATTCCATTAAAAAGGTGGAAAAATCGGTAGAGACCGCCATAATGACAAACCATTTCATTTTGTAATAGTTGTCTTGTAAGTTCCATTGACGTATGTTCTATCAAAGTTTTAAATATTATTTGTTATTTTTTTATTGAAATTAAGATTAAAGACTTTTTAGTTAACGCACAGGTTTTACAAAAATAAAAAAAAATTAATATGAACAAAAGCTAAAAATTAAAAATAATAATTATATATTCGAAGGTAAATAATAAAAATAAAAAAAATAAAAAAAAACGGGGGGAAATTGTCCGCATCCGAAAATTTATCGGGGGAATAATGTCCTACTACGCCAAAAACAACCGGGGGGAAAATGTCAAGATGTGTATAAAATTAAGGATTTTGTAAATTATAATGGAATCACAAAAATATTAATTTTTTTGTCCGAGGAGGTAAAGATACGAATAAATGTTTATTATTTGTTGTAGCTATAGTATATAATAATATTCAATATTATGTCTATTATAGATTCTGAGCGGAGTAATGAATGTATTGATTTTAGTATTTTACAATGATGTATGTTTTATTTTTTATTTTTTATTTTATTTGTGTCTGTGTACACGATAAGTAGTCGAAATAATGCTTCGATTTTCAACTTCAGTATCTTGTTCGATGGGAAAGTGAATCTAGTTGGTGAATCGGGGAGGTGAAATAAATAAATTCCTAGAAAAAAAAATTAAGGAAAAACGGGAATTTTCACGCAAAATCGGTTTTTGACAAAATCCGATTTTGGTTTTTGGTGTAACTCTAAAACACATGACCGTGAAATTTTCACTGGTTGTTTATATTAGCATTTTCTATACAATATGATAGTATGGTACAATTTACAGATTCCATTTTATTTTTTTTTTTTTATTATAAATGTCAATAAAATTGTATTTGTTGGGTAAAAATGTTTGGAAATTTAATACAAGGCTCTTAATATATTGTTACAATGAAATTTGAAAAATATTAAAAATCCATCGACACAATTTTTTTTGCATTTAAAGTCCATTTGGACGACAAAACACGTAAAAATCATAGAAGAGTTAGAAAACCATAAAAAATTTTCTTTTTAAATCTAAAATTTTTAAATATAATACAAGATTCCTTATAAGTGTATCTGCCTTTATCAAAAAAAAAAAAATGTCTATTAAAAGTCAAATTAAATTTTTATAAGCGTTTGAAGTTCATATTTTTACAACATTGAATATTCACTCGATTTCTCATCTAGCGATTTTCTTATTTTGTTGTAATTCAAAAATGAATAAGCCAAGACACTTAAGATTTATATCATATGTTTATTTTATCAATTTTTATACTTGATAAAAATTTAAAAATATTTTGACTTGTTTTGCTGTTAACGGACAATTTTAGATTTAACTTTTTTTAGTTTTTTTTCTATAAATATCAATAAAATTATATTTGTTGAGCCAAAAGGCGTCAAAATTTGATACAAAGCTCTGATTTATTTCTTAAATAACAGTTGAAAAATATTAAAAATACACATGGACAACTTTTTTTTATATGCATTTTAAGTTTGAATTTTTGCAAAATGTATCAAATTTAAAATTTAATAATTATTGTGTAGTTAAAAATGTATAAAATGTTAAACTTATAGCGAAGGATTAAAAATTTAAAACAAGGTTCCACATAAATTAGTTATATATAAATTACTTTAGTCACAATAATATCATAAAATAAACTTGCTAATATACTAATATCATAGGCTGACTGACCGTCTTCGCTCAGAATCGTTTTTCCTATGCAGTGATATTATATCATTGAATTCAAATTTAACACCATCCATAACAGTGACCTATTTGAATGTACTTTTGGATTCATTTATTTGTATTTATCTTCAATTTTACCAACTTTACCTGTCATGGAATTTACCGACTAATTTAAATATTTAATTCCTAAGATAAAAAGATGTATGCCATTTATAAATGTAATAAATGTACCTATAACAAGTGGATCTATTTTGTTATTAGTATTTACTATTATTTAATCAAATATTTAAGATATAATATTATAATGATATATTATTTTAATATTATAGTCAAGTGCAGGTAAACATTTTTTTATTATATAAGTTGCAATTACCAAAGAAAAATGACAAGTGGGTAGGACACTTTTGTTGGATATCTACATGAACTCTCAAAATGCCTGTATTTTGCTGACACTGTCTACAATACATAAGTGGAAATCTATTCAAATTTCAGGGGGGGCTAACATTTTATACATCAATGTGCCAAAGGTTCCCATACAACCAAAAAAAACTTAATATATATTTTTTTCGATGGGGGCTAATGGTATATTTGGTGGCTAAGCCCCCCCATATTTTCGCCAATGCTACAGTAAAAACAAAAAGGGCCTCTAAAATATTTTTGAACCGGGGTCTCAAAATTGTAATTGCGGCACTGCATACGCTGTCTGGCCGTCTTAGCTCAGAATCGTTTTTCTTATACATGATATTTTATCAATTGTCATTGAATTCAAATTTAACACCATCCATTACAGTGACCCACTTGTAACCTACAGTACAACAGAGCGACACTCACTTGCCCACCTTTTTTAAGTTGTTTTCAAATTTTTAATAAAAGTATTGAGTATTACAAAAATTAGTGTGAACTCTAAATGTTTTAACAACTATGGTCTTTCATCTTTGATATAACATATTGCATGGGGTGAAGCACTCTGATAAATATATATATAATGTTATTTAATCCTCCCCCATAAGACAATTTAATGTACGCCACTGTATCATGGGCGTAGGATTGAATAGTTACAGGGGCTAGAATCCTACATAACCAAAGTGTAAAATAACACGCGTGGGCAAAGCCCCCCACACCCCCTTTTAAGATTCACTGAAATTTAGTTGTTACAAAAAGTCCGCTAAAACCAAAATTTAATATAAACCATAATTTGTTTGGGTCATCTTCGTTCTTAGCACCACTTAGTTTTAGATTCTGAGTGAAACGATGAATGTATTTTAATTTGAATATTATACTGAACATTTTGATAATTGTATACAATAAAATTTAACGTATTTACGTATTTACGTATACCGTATACGTACTCAAAAATAAAAATAACGGTGGTAAGGCTGGGGGCTATACACGGCGAATTCCGCTATCATCGAAAACCTGTATGATTAAATCGGGCAGGCTATACAAGTTTGCCGCGAATTAATCCGCTGCGATATTCGCGGTCGGCCGACGATTTTTTTCAAAACCGCCCAATCCATAAAACCGCAAAACCGTTTATTTATACTAACTTTTAATGATAGCGGCTATACGGGTATTTTGATTTAACGAATTTCGCGGCGATTATTACTATATAGTACGGTATTTTAATACAATATTATTGTAAATAGTATTATTGTAAAATCGTAAATATCGTAAACATAATAATATATTATTTCACCAGGTACGAAAAAAAGTTTATATAATATATATTAATATATATATTTATTTATATATATATTATATTAATACATATATAAAAAGTTAACTGAATTATTATAGTATCGCGTGTCTTTCCGCCAACATCTTGGCTAAAATTAAAAATTTTAAACATCGTAATTCGTATAATGTAGTAATATTATAGGTGGTATTATTAGTTTTCATCCGGGGTTCTCAGAAGGGCATCTATTTTATAAAACTGAATTATTATTGTTTCGTCTGTCTTTGAGGGGCTAAAAAGTAAAACCTCATAGAGGGGCTAAATAGTTACGCCGATGATCTGTATGTACCTTATGTACCATATTTATTTTATATACCTAATATGTTATGTTTGTAAATAATAATATTAAATATTATATTAAATTGCATTGCAAGTACACAACTTATTGCCGCGTGCCCGCGTTGATGATAAAATAGAGCCAGACACAAATACACAATTTACTGCCAGACTGCCTAAGACTATAATAATTTTACCTCAGAATAAGTTAAATACAACCACGACACCGCACTGCACCCTCCGCCCAGCGACTGGTAGTTTGTAGCCGATGATATATAAACAATATTGTTTATAAAATATAAAATTATATTTTATATCGTGATCTACGGGCTATATGTATACTGCTTACTGCGTGCTATTTTTGCTATTAAAATCATAGTAACGTAATTAAATGTTACATTTTTAATGTATTACTGTATGTTACGCATTGGCCATTATTTTAATTTATATAGGTAGGTTAGTTGGGCTGTCGGGAGCAGGTTGCCAGGTGCCAACCGGTTATCGGTTATAATGAAAAATATGGCATAGATAGAATTTTAAAATGTCGCTCGTTAGTCATTTACACCGACTTAGGTACCTTCATCATCCAGATGATAATATGCATCATATTCCAATTTTGTAATACCTGCCGGCTACCTAAATAAACTTTAGGACGGCCGTTATATAATATGCAAATGTAAGTACCTAAAAATAATTCATAAAACGATTTGATTTTATTTACCTTTTTTATAACCAAAACAATAATTATTTAGTTCATTCTATAATACTTTAATTTTAGAACGCCTAAGCTGATCTTGTTGACAGATACTTTTAAAATCAATAAAAATTATTTTAGATTCTGAGTGGAACGATGAATGTATTGATTTTACAATGATGTGCGTTTTTTTTTTGTGTCTGTGTACACGATAAGTAGTCGAAATAATGTTTCGATATTCAACTTCAAAATCTTGTTCGATGGGAAAGTGAATATTGTTGATGCATTGGGGAATTTCAAAATTTAAAATTCCCTGTAATTTTCAAAAGCGCCGTGAAAAACAAAAGAGAAATTAAGGGAAAATGGGAATTTTTACGCAAAATCGACTTTGGTTTTTGATGTAACTTTAAAACAAATGACCATGTACATGTAGATACATGCATTTTTCACTGGTTGTTTATCAAAATATTTTGATTTGTTTTGAACTATTTAGGGACATTTTCAGTCGCGGAAGTATTGCGAAAGCATTTCCCGCGGCGCCGTCGGTTCAAAACGAAAAAAAAAAAAAAAAAAGGGACATTTTCAGTTTCCAATTTTTTTAGTTTTTTTTTCTGTGAATGTCAATAAAACTTCATTTGTTGAGTAAAAATACTTGAAAATTTAATACAAGGCTCCTACTATATTGTTACAATGAAATTTGAAAAATATTAAAAATCCTTAGTCGCAGTTTTTTTTTATTAGCATTTAAAGTTCAAAAATTGACAAAATATGTAAAAATCACGAAAGTTAGCTAATTATTTTAAGTTAAGAATTCGTAAACATTTTTCTTTTTAAATCTAAGAATGGAAAATGTAATACAAGATTCCTCATAATATTGTTTACCTTTATCAAAAAAAAAAAAAAAAATGTCTACAAGAAAGCCAAATTTAATTTTTATGAGCGTTTGAAATTCATATTTTTACATTTGATATTCGACCGATTTCTCATGTAGCGATTTTCTTATTTTATTGTAATTCAAAAACGAATAACTGTAGATACATGCAAATTTCACTGAATGTTTATTTTATCAATTTTTATACTTGATAAAATTATCAAAATATTTTGACTTGTTTTGAGCTGTTTACGGACATTGTCAGTTTTCAATTTTATTAGTTTTTTTTCTATAAATATCAATTAAGTTTTATCTATTGGGCCAAAAAGTATAAAAATGTAATACAAGGATCCTGATATATTGTTACAATAGCAGTTGAAAAATATTAAAAATACATAGGCACAATTTTTTTTATAAGCGTTGAAAGATCGAATAATGACAAAATTTATCAAATTTAAAATTGAATAATTATTTTGTAGTTAAAAGTTTATAAAATATTCAACTTTTATATCTAAGGATTGAAAATTTAAAACAAGATTCCACGTAAATAGTTAATTCTGTTACCAAAAAATCTAAAAAATTTAAAATACATTTACACAGTTTATTTTTATAGTCATTTTAAGTAAAAATTTGGACGAAATTACATACCTATTAAAAAACCTAGAATAACTATTTTAGTTATTGTATAATATAATTCGTGGGAACTTGAAACTTGTAAAGTATACTATTATATATGATATATCTATGATAGTATCACGTGGTTTGTTGTTACTTGTTGATGTATAACGCGTTATAAGTACCTAATTGAATAATGGATATTGTGATATGATTAATTTGGAACTTATTATAGCTACCTATTATAGGTCAATTTTTTTTTAATACAATATAGTTAAGTATATAATATGTCTTATACCTACCTAGAATGATATACCGTCTCCGCTCAGAATCGTTTTTCTTATACAATGATAATATATCATTGAATTCAAATTTAATACCATCCATTATACTGTGACCCACTTGTAACCTATTGTACAGCAGAGCGACATCCATTTAAGCACCTTTTTAAAAATAACAAAAAATTTATCATATAATAACAAAAGTATTAATAGGTATAAGTATGAAGTACCCAGATTATTATTTATCTTAATGATATTCTGGTTTTGTTCTGATAACTATAGTTTGAACTTTGAACCAAGAATATTTTTTCAGGGGATCGTTTTAAATTTAAATATAACTTGTGGGGTTCACACAATATAGGTACCTACAACTTTGAATAAGATTTAATTTTTTCAAAATAATATTATCTTGACTTTTGATTTATCTGGGGGGGGGGGGTGGTTAAACATACGCCCCCTCCCCAAAGGTACGCCATTGAAGGTAGATGTTTAAATTTAAAGTTTGTATTTTGATAATAGGAAAGGAAGATAAAATTGTTGAAGAAGCTCATTTGTATTTTCAATTGGTTATACAATATAATTTTAATTTTTTGGAATCACAAATATTTTTCGTTGTCACATTTGAAACAACTGAATATAAAAATAAAAGATTCACAAGAATGTTACATTATACAATACTGCTATTACAATAGCACATAATTTATTTTTCATTATAACTTGTGGTTTAACAAATTTGATAGGTAAAAAAAATAAATAAATTTCCCTATATCATAGGGCTATTCTAATTTTAAATAATAAATATTAAAAAATCTTATTTTTAAAATAATTATAACTTCTTAAACGTATACATTCATAATAATATATACATTTTAATGTCAGTTTAATCTATTTATTTTCATCATATTTACAAAACATTTGTTTAAACGGGAAACAAAAATATGATCATACAAAGAACACTGAATAGCATACATTTTTCTCAGTTTAAAGATACATACATGGTTAGCAAGTTTACTAATTCCATTAAGTAGGTATTAAACTGACCCCAATGTAATAATTAATGAGCAAAATGGTACATAATATAATAAATAATTTTGGAAATAAAGAATAGACTAATATAGTCTTCATAATTTTAAATATTAGTAGAAATATGGTATTGTGAATATAATTTACTTTATCCTAAGTTTTTCAATTAGAATGACTATTGAATGAAGAAAGTACAAAAATAGGTATTTATTTAGTATTTATCTACATTTTTTAACATTAAGTTATTTGAATGGTGGGATGATAAATAATTTTCAGTTGAATTTTAAATTGAAGATTATAATAATATGTATCCAATAATAAGACATATTTTTTAGTAGGTAAGGTAAGATTTAGTCTATCGAAAAAAAACATAAAATATGAAGAAAAATAACAAAAAATTTAAATTCTATAACAAAATTAAAAATGTTAAGGGAAAAATATTTAAATATATTTCATTAATTTAAATCTGTTAAGACTATATACAACAGACACGGCCATAGTATTATGTTTTATGTGTTATATTTTATTGGTAACATGTATTAGTTTAAGAATATTTTAGAGAAAACAACATGGTAACGCAAGGGTTTATGTCTTTTTGACAAACAACTTCACAACTAATGTTTTATGGACTAAATCTGTTTTGTCATTAACAAAAATAATTATATTATCCATTCCAATAGTTCAGAATATATCACATTCACCACTTTTATGTACTAATCATAATTGACAAGTAACCATACACATTTTTTTAACTCAATTTTTATTGGACAACTGCTATTGGTGCAGCAGTTGTAAGGTTTGCAGGCGACTTAAAGTCTGTTGTATTGTTAACTACTGTTGCACCTTTAAATTCTGGTGGAGGTGGAGGAACATGATTAACCGAAGAAGAAGATACAAAACTTTGTTGGGGATGATGGTGGTTTGCAAAAGGTGATGGCATTGCATAGCACTGTGGGAAGTATAACTCTGGTTTCACAATGCCCGATGGTTGATTGAGTATAGTATTTAAGTGTGGAGGCCTGCCTGGTTTACCACTATCGGATCTACGCTTATTCGCATGAGGGTTCATATGGTTATCAATATGACGTTTAACTTCCTGTTCAGTACCAAACCGACGACGACAATTTGGCATTGGACAGCAAAATGGCCTTTCTCCCTGGTGAGTTCTTGTGTGTTGATCAAGGATGGCTTTTTGCCTGAAATCCTTGCCACATTGCAAACATTTATATGGTTTCTCACCAGTATGTATACGTAAATGTTGATTTAGTATAGTACGTTGTCTGAAATTCCGTCCACAATAAATGCACGTAAACGGTTTTTCATTTGAATGTATACGTAGATGTTGGGTGAGGTGTGACTGTTGACGAAACCGTTTACCACACTCAACACATGGGTAAGGTCGAGATTCTATATGAATGCAACCATGCTGAAGTAAAGTAGATTTCTGTTTAAATTCTTTATTACAAATTGGACAACGAACATAAAGTGGCATGCCAGCACTGCGGCCATGTTGGATTACATCGGGTAGACTTTTACCAGCCTGGCCAAAAATTTCATGCACAACACCTAAAGAGGAATACATATTATATTAATTCATAACAATAAAACCCAATTAATTTTGGTTACCTTTGGCATCTTTAAAATATGCAGGAAACTGAGGAGCATTTTCTGGAGAAAAACACGAATCATTTGAATCATATTGTCCACTTTTAGATTGAGGCAATGGCACATCTTGTGGCCAAAGTTGCCCATTTTTATACACTAAGTGTGGACCAACGTCTAGAAAAATTAAAAATATCATAAAAATGAGAACTTTAGTTTTTATAAAAAATGTATTTCAAATCTTCTACAAGTTTAGGAATTAGGAATTCTCATTAAGGCCTGTCGAGAAAAGAAAATGATTTGTGTTCAAATTTTAATTTTAGGACTGAAAATAAATATTCAAATGTTAATATTAGAAACTCAATAAATTTAAAAAGGAATTAAATGATTGTCGAACACAAAATAGTTTAATTAGAAATTAAATCATAATAAATTCAATTTAAGATATTATAAAAAAAATATTTCATACAATGTAAAATATTCAACAGCTCTATGTCTACTTGTTATAAATGAAAGAAAAAAATCACACAATTTTAATGGTTTAAACTTTATATTTTTCATTTAACTTAAAATAGTTTAACTAAGTTAAAAGTTTAATTTTGTAGACATAAAACTCCTGTGTTGCTGAATGGAGCTTTATCTCACCTTCCTTGAGCGGAGCGACATTTTCTCCTTTGTTGTCATCAATAATCCATGTGCAGCATAACTAATTTAAAAGAACATGCCGCTCCGAACCGGATTGAAGCCACCAGACAGACAACACAATAATACCTTTAAAACTCATCACTTCAACGAATAAGTTTTATAAATGATGTTTCTTGTTTTTCAAGTTGTGCTCGACATTAATAATAAGAAATAGGTAACATTTAGGACTTCATTTAATATTTGTCTTTCAATTTTAAAACTATACGGCATCTGCATTAAAAGGAACAACACAAAAGGAAATATACCTATTTAATATATTATAAGGATAAAATAATTTTTTAAAAAAAAAAACATAAATAAGACAAAAAAAATTTAAATTAAGTTAACGAATCAACTATAAATTATAATACTAACAATAAGTGGAAAATAAATTTTAACTGAAAATAAAATATATTCAGGCCTATTGTTATCATTTTCCACGTTTAATTTTATTTAATTTAAATTGTTTATTGTACATCATAATTAACTCTCAATAGACAATCTAAATAATACTAGATATTAATTATTCGTAAAATAATTAATATCTTTTGTTGTATTTACAAGAAAAATATAATGTTACAAATTATATTAAAAAATATTGAAAAAAAAAACAATTATAATAATAAGAACATTTTTAAGGATGTTGATCAAGTTAACTTATAATTTTATCAACAGATTAGGCGTGGTTTAAAATATCACTCCATTATTTAAAAAGCACATAACATCTGATTAATTTAAAAAAAAAAAATGTTAATACGTTGAGAAATAGTGACAATAGGCAGTAAAACGTGTATTAGTAAACAGCAATTATAATAGGTAGCATAATATTTGATCATACGGATGCAGAGAAACTTTTTTTGCAAGCCATCCTGAAAACAGTACTTAATTTAGGATTTTTTGCATGTATTGACCTAATATGGGTCAGAATTTATTTTTTTTCAATTTCAGTTACAACTCTCATGGGGAGACCTTCTTCATTTCTGATATGAGCAATATTTGTCCTAACAATAGTTCTAGGGTAAGATCTTGATGGTATATCAAACAAGTTAAGAGAAGTTTTGGGGCTGTTAGATGAAGAATTATAGGAAGAAGAATTTAACTGCTTAATTTTAAGATTGTTTTGTAACAATCTAGAAGCAACATTTCTAAAATTAGAGTTGTTCAAGTGTTGTTCATCTTGTGCGCTATCGCTTAAGTTCGGGTAGTATTTCATTCTAAACGCTTCAGCTGAAGACTTGAGGAAAGCGTTTAAATTATTGTGAAGTTGCGAGGGCGGAGGTGAACTTGAGGAATCACTACTATTTAACGAGGAATGAGAGTGCTCGCCTTGGTGAGTGCGGACGTGCTGGTTCAGGATGGCTTTCTGCCGAAACGCCTTGCCGCAGTCTCCACACCCGTACGGTTTCTCACCCGAATGAATCCGTAGATGCTGGTTGAGGATTGCTCGCTGTCTGAAGGTTCGCTCACAGTAAACACATACAAATGGTTTTTCATTAGCATGGATACGCACATGCTGCGTAAGATGAGACTGTTGACGAAACCGTTTACCGCAATCACTGCACACAAATGGTCTTGAGTCAGTATGAATACGCTCGTGTTGCATTAGCGTAGCCTTTTGTTTAAAGTCTTTGCCACATGAAAGACATTTGAATAGACGCAGATCAGAACCTTTTTTCCCTGATGCTTCTTGTTGTTGATGAATAAGGTCTGGCATATTAGGAAAATCACCAGAAGCTTCTGCTGGATTTAACGGAGTTAACATGACACCAGGCTGTTTTAAATAGGACATGAAACTTGATGGACTCAACATATGTGGAGGGCCTCCTCTTACACCTGAATAGTAATTGGAAGGGTCGGCCGGACCATAATGGCCTGGTTGTGTTCGATCAGATTCAACAACATTGTCTTCTGGCGGTGTTTCATCTTCTCCACCATTTCCAGAACCTATTCAAGATATTTAAATAAAGTTATATTTGTATTGGATAAGCTACATGTTCTACTTACCTTGAATTGAATTGTATTGGTATTAGGGTATGGTGATGGTAAAGGTGAAGCAATCGTTGATTGAGATGCCTGTTCAGTCGATTGTTCAGCTGGTTCATGTTGAGATGATACAAGAGCTGGGTAACCGTTTTGTGAAGGCCCTGGACCCCACTGACCATTACTGCTGTTTGGCCCTTGTTGGTGGTGGCCATCTTTGTTGTATATAACATATGGAGCACCATTCTCTATAAAAGTAAAATAGAATATACACTCAAAATCGCGTAGCACGTTTAAATGAGTCACAACAAAAGCAAGCAGTTCGACCAAATTAGTCAGGCCGAACCTTCCCACTCAATTGTGTAAAATACCTTCATCAGGTTTGGGTGTTTCCTGCGAATTGATGATCATTGGTATTATACATTAAATTAAGAAAATAATATAAAGGTGTCTAATAAACCGCACGACAATGTGCATATGACGAATAATTTTGTATTGACAATCGAATTAAACGAATACGAAAATAAAACAGAAAAAAAGGAAACGTGCTGTTGGAAAAAAATACTAAATAACTGATAAAAAGCACATTTTTTTATCACAAAATATTGGATATTTTTTTCTTATTTCTTCTCTTTTTCCGGTTTTACGTAGTTCAAATACAACGTTGCCGCTTAAACATATGATCACGACCACATTTAGATTTTTGATGGCAGCACAAATGCACAATATGACATCGTTGTAATATGGTATCGCTGCCGCTGTCGTGTTATTGTTTATTGTATTAATTATAATTTATTTGTGCTAACCCAGTCACCCAGATATCCGGATTTATACAAACATAAAAAAAACCAATATTCATACGAACAAATTTGTAAGTTTATTTTATGTTATTATTCCTAAATATTTTAATTTTCAATTTTTCATGTTCATTTATGTTGATGAAAATAATATCATTATAATCACGGGCCACGGCTATAGATATTAGATACCATTATCTATAGCCGTAATTGTAATCAATCCTTATATTATGAAGACAGATTCTGAAGATCCAAGACCATGAAGACTAGAATATTGTATATAATATTGTATAGAATATACTTCACACTCTGCAGTATATCTTAGATCATAATATACTATAATATAATATATATTATGATCTAAGCTACACTATTACGTATAGTCAATATACAAACTATGTATGGAGTACAGACCATGATTAAAGATATTATGTAAGGTACAACAAACTAATAGACTACAACCACGGAATGATATAATCTATTCTGTATATTACGATTCTGTTCTACAACCATAGAAGTATAGAACATAACTACTATTCCAGACTTCTAGCCCAACTAAAGCTTTTAAAACTTAAATTATTATTAAAAATTAAGGAAAAACGGGAATTTTTACGCAATATCGCATTGCCGTAGCCAGGGGGTGTGCGGAACTGGAGAAAAAAATTAAGTGCCTCCCCCCCCAAAAAAAAAAAAAAAAAAATATTTTTATTTTGGATACAGCATTGCAATATCAGTTTTCGACAAAATCGATTTTGGTTTTTGGTGTAACTCTAAAACAAATGAACGTATATACATGAAGTTTTGACTTGTTGTTTGTATTCGCTTTTTCTATACACGATAAAATTTCAAAATATTTTGATTTTTTTTTAACTGTTTAGGAACATTTTCAATTTCCAATTTTATTAGTCTTTTTTTCTATGAATGTCAATAAAACTTTATTTATTGGTTAGAATAGCTTGGAAATTTAATAAAAGGCTCTTACAACTTACAATGATATTTGAAAAATATTAAAAATCCTTAGTCACAGTTTTTTTTTTTATACGCATTTAAAGTTCAAATCTTGAAAAAATACGGAAAAAATCACGAAAATGTGTAAATTATTTTGAGTTGAGAATTCATAAAAATGTTTCATTTTAAATCAAAGATTTGGAAGTGTAATACAAGATTATTCATAAGCTTGTCTACTTTTATCAAAAAAAGAATGTCCACAAGCAAATCAAATTAAATTTTTATGAGCATTTGATATTCATATTTTTACAATATTGGATATTCACTCGATTTCTCATGTAGTGGTTTTGTTATTTTATTGTTATTCAAAAACGAATAACTGTAGATACCTACATGAACATTTTACTGAATGTCGATATTTTCATTTGCTATACAACATGACATTTTGAAAATATTTTGACTCTTTTGAGCTGTTTACGGACATTGTCAGTTTTCAATTATTTTAATTTTTTTTCTATAAATATCAATAAAATTTTATTTGTAGGGGTAAAAAAGCATGAAAATTAAATGCAAGGCTCCTGATATATTGTTACAATAGCAGTTGAAAAATATTTTAAATACATATGCGCAATTTTTTTTATAAGCATTTAAAGTTCGAATTTTGACAAAATTGATCAAATTTAAAATTTAATAATTATTTTGTAGTTAAA
>NC_042494.1:106537378-106543183 GCF_005508785.2 Acyrthosiphon pisum
GGAAATTTAATACAAGGCTCTTAATATATTGTTACAATGAAATTTGAAAAATATTAAAAATCCATCGACACAATTTTTTTTGCAATTTTAAAGTCCATTTGGACGACAAAACAACGTAAAAATCATAGAAGAGTTAAGAAAACCAATTAAAAATTTTTACTTTTTTAAATCTTAAAATTTTAAAATGTAATACAAGATTCCTTATAAGGGTATCTGCCTTTATACAAAAAAAAAAAAATGTCTATTAAAAGTCAAATTTAAATTTTTATAAGCGTTTGAAGTTCATATTTTTACAACATTGAATATTCACTCGATTTCTCATCTAGCGATTTTCTTATTTTGTTGTAATTCAAAAATGAATAAGCCAAGACACTTAAGATTTATATCATATGTTTATTTTATCAATTTTTATACTTGATAAAAATTTAAAAATATTTTGACTTGTTTTGCTGTTAACGGACAATTTTAGATTTAACTTTTTTAGTTTTTTTCTATAAATATCAATAAAATTATATTTGTTGAGCCAAAAGGCGTCAAAATTTGATACAAAGCTCTGATTTATTTCTTAAATAACAGTTGAAAAATATTAAAAATACACATGGACAACTTTTTTTTATATGCATTTTAAGTTTGAATTTTTGCAAAATGTATCAAATTTAAAATTTAATAATTATTGTGTAGTTAAAAATGTATAAAATGTTAAACTTATAGCGAAGGATTAAAAATTTAAAACAAGGTTCCACATAAATTAGTTATATATAAATTACTTTAGTCACAATAATATCATAAAATAAACTTGCTAATATACTAATATCATAGGCTGACTGACCGTCTTCGCTCAGAATCGTTTTTCCTATGCAGTGATATTATATCATTGAATTCAAATTTAACACCATCCATAACAGTGACCTATTTGAATGTACTTTTGGATTCATTTATTTGTATTTATCTTCAATTTTACCAACTTTACCTGTCATGGAATTTACCGACTAATTTAAATATTTAATTCCTAAGATAAAAAGATGTATGCCATTTATAAATGTAATAAATGTACCTATAACAAGTGGATCTATTTTGTTATTAGTATTTACTATTATTTAATCAAATATTTAAGATATAATATTATAATGATATATTATTTTAATATTATAGTCAAGTGCAGGTAAACATTTTTTTATTATATAAGTTGCAATTACCAAAGAAAAATGACAAGTGGGTAGGACACTTTTGTTGGATATCTACATGAACTCTCAAAATGCCTGTATTTTGCTGACACTGTCTACAATACATAAGTGGAAATCTATTCAAATTTCAGGGGGGTCTAACATTTTATACATCAATGTGCCAAAGGTTCCCATACAACCAAAAAAAACTTAATATATATTTTTTTCGATGGGGGCTAATGGTATAGTTGGTGGCTAAGCCCCCCCATATTTTCGCCAATGCTACAGTAAAAACAAAAAGGGCCTCTAAAATATTTTTGAACCGGGGTCTCAAAATTGTAATTGCGGCACTGCATACGCTGTCTGGCCGTCTTAGCTCAGAATCGTTTTTCTTATACATGATATTTTATCAATTGTCATTGAATTCAAATTTAACACCATCCATTACAGTGACCCACTTGTAACCTACAGTACAACAGAGCGACACTCACTTGCCCACCTTTTTTAAGTTGTTTTCAAATTTTTAATAAAAGTATTGAGTATTACAAAAATTAGTGTGAACTCTAAATGTTTTAACAACTATGGTCTTTCATCTTTGATATAACATATTGCATGGGGTGAAGCACTCTGATAAATGTATATATAATGTTATTTAATCCTCCCCCATAAGACAATTTAATGTACGCCACTGTATCATGGGCGTAGGATTGAATAGTTACAGGGGCTAGAATCCTACATAACCAAAGTGTAAAATAACACGCGTGGGCAAAGCCCCCCACACCCCCTTTTAAGATTCACTGAAATTTAGTTGTTACAAAAAGTCCGCTAAAACCAAAATTTAATATAAACCATAATTTGTTTGGGTCATCTTCGTTCTTAGCACCACTTGGTTTTAGATTCTGAGTGAAACGATGAATGTATTTTAATTTGAATATTATACTGAACATTTTGATAATTGTATACAATAAAATTTAACGTATTTACGTATTTACGTATACCGTATACGTACTCAAAAATAAAAATAACGTTGGTAAGGCTGGGGGCTATACACGGCGAATTCCGCTATCATCGAAAACCTGTATGATTAAATCGGGCAGGCTATACAAGTTTGCCGCGAATTAATCCGCTGCGATATTCGCGGTCGGCCGACGATTTTTTTCAAAACCGCCCAATCCATAAAACCGCAAAACCGTTTATTTATATATATATTATATTAATACATATATAAAATGTTAACTGAATTATTATAGTATCGCGTGTCTTTCCGCCAACATCATGGCTAAAATTAAAAATTTTAAACATCGTAATTCGTAATGTAGTAATATTATAGGTGGTATTATTAGTTTTCATCGGGGTTCTCAGAAGGGCATCTATTTTATAAAACTGAATTATTATTGTTTCGTCTGTCTTTGAGGGGCTAAAAAGTAAAACCTCATAGAGGGGCTAAATAGTTACGCCGTTGATCTGTATGTACCTTATGTACCATATTTATTTTATATACCTAATATGTTATATTGTTTGTAAATAATAATATTAAATATTACATTAAATTGCATTGCAAGTACACAACTTATTGCCGCGTGCCCGCGTTGATGATAAAATAGAGCCAGACACAAATACACAATTTACTGCCAGACTGCCTAAGACTATAATAATTTTACCTCAGAATAAGTTAAATACAACCACGACACCGCACTGCACCCCCCGCCAAGCGACTGGTAGTTTGTAGCCGATGATATATAAACAATATTGTTTATAAAATATAAAATTATATTTTATATCGTGATCTACGGGCTGTATGTATACTGCTTACTGCGTGCTATTTTTGCTATTAAAATCATAGTAACGTAATTAAATGTTACATTTTTAATGTATTACTGTATGTTACGCATTGGCCATTATTTTAATTTATATAGGTAGGTTAGTTGGGCTGTCGGGAGCAGGTTGCCAGGTGCCAACCGGTTATCGGTTATAATGAAAAATATGGCATAGATAGAATTTTAAAATGTCGCTCGTTAGTCATTTACACCGACTTAGGTACCTTCATCATCCAGATGATAATATGCATCATATTCCAATTTTGTAATACCTGCCGGCTACCTAAATAAACTTTAGGACGGCCGTTATATAATATGTAAATGTAAGTACCTAAAAATAATTCATAAAACGATTTGATTTTATTTACCTTTTTTATAACCAAAACAATAATTATTTAGTTCATTCTATAATACTTTAATTTTAGAACGCCTAAGCTGATCTTGTTGACAGATACTTTTAAAATCAATAAAAATTATTTTAGATTCTGAGTGGAACGATGAATGTATTGATTTTACAATGATGTGCGTTTTTTTTTGTGTCTGTGTACACGATAAGTAGTCGAAATAATGTTTCGATATTCAACTTCAAAATCTTGTTCGATGGGAAAGTGAATATTGTTGATGCATTGGGGAATTTCAAAATTTAAAATTCCCTGTAATTTTCAAAAGCGCCGTGAAAAACAAAAGAGAAATTAAGGGAAAATGGGAATTTTTACGCAAAATCGACTTTGGTTTTTGATGTAACTTTAAAACAAATGACCATGTACATGTAGATACATGCATTTTTCACTGGTTGTTTATCAAAATATTTTGATTTGTTTTGAACTATTTAGGGACATTTTCAGTCGCGGAAGTATTGCGAAAGCATTTCCCGCGGCGCCGTCGTTTCAAAACAAAAAAAAAAAAAAAAAAAAGGGACATTTTCAGTTTCCAATTTTTTTAGTTTTTTTTTCTGTGAATGTCAATAAAACTTCATTTGTTGAGTAAAAATACTTGAAAATTTAATACAAGGCTCCTACTATATTGTTACAATGAAATTTGAAAAATATTAAAAATCCTTAGTCGCAGTTTTTTTTTATTAGCATTTAAAGTTCAAAAATTGACAAAATATGTAAAAATCACAAAAGTTAGCTAATTATTTTAAGTTAAGAATTCGTAAACATTTTTCTTTTTAAATCTAAGAATGGAAAATGTAATACAAGATTCCTCATAATATTGTTTACCTTTATCAAAAAAAAAAAAAAAAAATGTCTACAAGAAAGCCAAATTTAATTTTTATGAGCGTTTGAAATTCATATTTTTACAACATTTGATATTCGACCGATTTCTCATGTAGCGATTTTCTTATTTTATTGTAATTCAAAAACGAATAACTGTAGATACATGCAAATTTCACTGAATGTTTATTTTATCAATTTTTATACTTGATAAAATTATCAAAATATTTTGACTTGTTTTGAGCTGTTTACGGACATTGTCAGTTTTCAATTTTATTAGTTTTTTTTCTATAAATATCAATTAAGTTTTATCTATTGGGCCAAAAAGTATAAAAATGTAATACAAGGATCCTGATATATTGTTACAATAGCAGTTGAAAAATATTAAAAATACATAGGCACAATTTTTTTTATAAGCGTTGAAAGATCGAATATTGACAAAATTTATCAAATTTAAAATTGAATAATTATTTTGTAGTTAAAAGTTTATAAAATATTCAACTTTTATATCTAAGGATTGAAAATTTAAAACAAGATTCCACGTAAATAGTTAATTCTGTTACCAAAAAATCTAAAAAATTTAAAATACATTTACACAGTTTATTTTTATAGTCATTTTAAGTTAAAATTTGGACGAAATTACATACCTATTAAAAAACCTAGAATAACTATTTTAGTTATTGTATAATATAATTCGTGGGAACTTGAAACTTGTAAAGTATACTATTATATATGATATATCTATGATAGTATCACGTGGTTTGTTGTTACTTGTTGATGTATAACGCGTTATAAGTACCTAACTGAATAATGGATATTGTGATATGATTAATTTGGAACTTATTATAGCTACCTATTATAGGTCAATTTTTTTTTAATACAATATAGTTAAGTATATAATATGTCTTATACCTACCTAGAATGATATACCGTCTCCGCTCAGAATCGTTTTTCTTATACAATGATAATATATCATTGAATTCAAATTTAATACCATCCATTATACAGTGACCCACTTGTAACCTATTGTACAGCAGAGCGACATCCATTTAAGCACCTTTTTAAAAATAACAAAAAATTTATCATATAATTACAAAAGTATTAATAGGTATAAGTATGAAGTACCCAGATTATTATTTATCTTAATGATATTCTGGTTTTGTTCTGATAACTATAGTTTGAACTTTGAACCAAGAATATTTTTTCAGGGGATCGTTTTAAATTTAAATATAACTTGTGGGGTTCACACAATATAGGTACCTACAACTTTGAATAAGATTTAATTTTTTCAAAATAATATTATCTTGACTTTTGATTTATCTGGGGGGGGGGGGTGGTTAAACATACGCCCCTCCCCAAAGGTACGCCATTGAAGGTAGATGTTTAAATTTAAAGTTTGTATTTTGATAATAGGAAAGGAAGATAAAATTGTTGAAGAAGCTCATTTGTATTTTCAATTGGTTATACAATATAATTTTAATTTTATGGAATCACAAATATTTTTCGTTGTCACATTTGAAACAACTGAATATAAAAATAAAAGATTCACAAGAGTGTTACATTATACATACTGCTATTACATAGCACATAATTTATTTTTCATTATAA
>NC_042494.1:106543283-106545390 GCF_005508785.2 Acyrthosiphon pisum
AATTTATAAAATGTTAAACTTTGATAGCTAAAATTGAAAATTTAAAACAAGGTTCCACGTAAATAGCTTATATATAAATTACTTTGTTCACAATAATATCATCAAATATACTTACTAATATAATAGGCTGGCTGACCGTCTTCGATCAGAATAGTTTTTCTTATACAATGATATTATATCATTGAATTAAAATTTAACATAATCCATTACAGTGACCCACTTGTAACCTACTGTACAGCGCAGAACGACACTCACTTGCCCCATCTTTTTTTATATTTAAAACTACTTAAATATTTATATAGGTATTAATATATTATATTACTGTGTAAGTGTTTTTTCACTGAATGTTTATTTTATCAATTTTTATACTTGATAAAATTATCAAAATATTTTGACTTGTTTTGTGCTGTTTTTCATTGTCAGTTTTCAATTTTATTAGTTTTTTTTTCTATAAATATCAATTAAGTTTTATCTATTAGGCCAAAAAGTATAAAAATGTAATACAAGGCTCCTGATATATTGTTACAATAGCAGTTGAAAAATATTAAAAATATATAGGCACAATTTTTTTTTATAAGCGTTGAAAGATCGAATATTGACAAAATTTATCAAATTTAAAATTGAATAATTATTTTGTAGTTAAAAGTTTATCAAATATTCAACTTTTATATCTAAGGATTGAAAATTTAAAACAAGATTCCACGTAAAATAGTTAATTCTGTTACCAAAAAATCTAAAAAATACATTTACACAGTTTATTTTTATAGTTATTTTAAGTTAAAATTTGGACGAAATTACATATTAAAAACGTAGGATAACTATTTTAGTTATTTGTTTTGATGTATAATATTATTCGTGGGTACTTGAAACTTCTAAAGTATACTATTATATATCTATGATAGTAGGTTCCACGGTTTTTTGTTGATGTATACCGCGTTATAAGTACCTAATAGATATTATGATATGATTAATTTGGAATTTATTATAGGTACCTATTATAGGTCAATTTTTTTTAAATACTATAGACTATAATATAATATTATGTCTTATACCTAGACTGACATACCGTCTCCGCTCAGAATCGTTTTTCTTATACAATGATATTATATCATTGAATTCAAATTTAATACCATCCATTATACAGTGACCCACTTGTAACCTACCGTACAGCAGAGCGACATCCACTTACCCACCTTTTTTTTTTTGAATATTCTTGCAGATTATTATAATCCACATCAATTGACACTAAAAATTAAACAAATTGTAGGTTCATTTTTTTATAAAACCTATGAGAAAAAGGAAAAAGTTATCAGTCATTGTAAATAGGAATAGTTTTTTTTTAGTTTTCTCAAAACAGTGTTTTTGTACTTATTCCCTTTTGCCAGGGCACCGTCCTCTATTATATTGTTCATAGGTACATAGGTACGGCACTGTAAAGTTAGGTAAGTAAGTACACAATTATTATTTGAGACTTCATTTTTTTTTTTTTTTAAGTAGTAAAACAATTTAAAAATATTGTTCGTTTTGGCCTCTTGGTCTTACAACCACACATAATAACATTTATTATTTCAAAAGTTAATCTTCACATATGTTTTAAAAATGCTAACATATAGCATAAAGAGTAGCGGTACAATTAATAAATTATGACCAATTATGTAGAAATATATAATATTATAATTTATAGTGTAGGTATGTAGAATATGTTGGTCCCTATAAAAAATAAACACTATCCCTATAATCGCCAATTCTAATTAAAATTGCAATAATTCAATGTCGAACAATATGTTTAAAACAGGACCTGAAATAAATTCGGGATTAGACATATTTCAGCTTAATTCAATATAGTATACGAACAAAGTCAATTTTTTTAGGGACAATAAATTATGTCAATGTAATAGACAGATTTCTGTTTTATCCCTAGGCTGTTGTAGACAGAATTTACTGTATTATTGTTACGTTTTTTATTAGAAGGTTTATGTTACAACGATACGTGTATTTTTTTTTATTACTTCCAATTTCGTATGATATATGTATTATGTACACCAAATCGAATTAGTGAAAAGTTGAGTGAGCATTTGCAACAATTCAATCTGTTGAAATTGTAAGA
>NC_042494.1:106545490-106559235 GCF_005508785.2 Acyrthosiphon pisum
TCTATTTTTCATATCCTAAGTGATAAGGGTTGTCCAGAAAAAAATAAAAGAAGTGCTCAAACAGGGATTTTGATAATTTACGGTAGAAATATTTGTTTATAAATGGTTGCTATGGTTATATATATATAAAAAAAAAATATTATTATAAAAATAATAATAGTGTATTATATATTGGTTGCTAATGGTTAATCTGGCATGTTTGTTGATTAATATTATTATTTGTATCAATATAATAATTATATGTCTGAGAATCGGCTATTATCTAAGTTTGTATGCTGTGCTATAAGTAATTCCGGAGTTATGGCCTCTTAATTGGGTAGATTAGACCACTGGGAAGAAGATAGGCTAATTTAAAAAGGGTTAAATTTGTTTTTTTTTACTCATTGGATTTTAGCACGGTTAGGTTAGGTTTTTGTATTAATTGATTATATTAATTCATCGTAGTTGGAATTAAGTAAAAACGACAAACTTGGTATAACTTTGATATTGCGTAGAGTTAAATTATACACTTACGTACAAATAGCACGGAGTCCGCGATCTACCGCAGGTAGATTGCCTACCTAATAATGTACTGCTGTGAATCAGAATTTTTATCCTGGGCAACAGAAAAGTTAAGATAAATCTAGAACATCACACACCGAATATAAAATAACGCATTGAACAAAGTTTGAGTCATATACAGTTTGTACATTTAACGGGTAACGAAGTGCACGGGATCAGCTAGTGCAAATATAAACGACCAGTAAAAATTTCATGTATATACATATGTTCATTTGTTTTAGAGTTACACCAAAAACCAAAATCGATTTTGTGGAAAACTAATTTTCCGTAAAATTTACTGTTTTTCCTTAATTTTTATGTTGTTTTTCCCTGCGCTTTTGAAAATTATTGGGAATTTTAAATTTTGACCTATATCAGCCATCAGGAGCCTTGTATTAAATTTTCACACATTTTTACCATACAAAAATTAAATTTTATTGACAATTATAGAAAAAAAAAACTATAAAAATTCAAATTCAAAATTGTCCGTAAACAGCTCAAGACAAGTCAAAATATTTTGAAAATTTTATGGTGTATATAGAAAATGAAAATTTAAACATTTAGTCAAATTTTCATGTATTTTCAGTTATTTGTTTTAAAGTTACACCAAAATCCAAAGTTGATTTTTAATAAAATCGACTTAGTGAAAAAATTAGCATTTTTCCTTAATTTTTCTTTTGTTTTTGACGGCGCTTTTGATAATTACTGGGAATTTTAAATTTTGACCTCCCCAATGCACCAACAATATTCACTTTCCTCTTGAACAAGATATTGAAGTTGAAAATCGAAGCATTATTTTGACTACTTATCGTGTACACAGACACAAAAAAAAATGTATAAATTTAAAAAAAACGCTCATCATTGTAAAATCAATACATTCATCGTTCCACTAGGAATCTAAAAAACAAATATGTTCATATTATTAAATATTTATAATTTATTGTAATCAAATTAAACTCAAATGATTCAAACATTTGTTGCGCATTTCTATAAGTCAAGATCGTCTCAGTGAAATTTCCATACTGAACATAGAATGGAGAAGAACTTCCGAGATAGATGTAGAGAAAGTCATTGACAACTTTTCAAACGCAAAAACGAACGAAAAACAATTTTGTTAGATAATTTACAAATTTGTTGAAATTATACTATAATACTATTTTTATAACAATAAATTATACAATTAAATATTTTTGTTTAGATGGTTAAGATATTAAATAATTTCTAGATAATTTCTTTATATTTTGTATATTAGGCTCCAAATCAGGATTTGCACATCAGCCCCATAATGTGTAGTTGCGGCACTGCGGCAGTTTTAATGTCTGATCGAAATGTTATCATCCCAATATTACAATTTATTTAAGATTCTGTATTTTTAAATTGTGTAAATTTGACGTTGTTTTAAGAACGTAACACAAACAATAGTTGGTACATTATAATATAATATTAACAAATGTTAATATATTTGCTAGAATAAACAATGCCAAGAATACATATTTTTGTTTTTCTAGTTGGTAGAAAAACAGAAGTAAAATCTACTATGTAGTGTGTATACCTATAAACCATACGTCCATACACATAAACGAAAACATAATACGTATTTTTTCTCATTTTCCATAGTATACTACGTAAACAAATTACTTAAAATTGAAAAAGCCTTTTGAATATCTTAAAAAAAACATGGCATTTATAGCATACATATTATACAGACCCAGTGGCATACTTAAACATAATTTTTTTTTCTCATGTTGGAGGGTTAGTATATTTTAGTTTTCCGTTATTATTGACCATAAAAATACATCTCATAAGAAATTAATTCTTATTACAAATTTCTGAGGGGTATCTGGGCCACTGTACAGAACTATACTAGGTACCTAAAGGTATAGATGTATTCATTCATCTCGTTTGGTATAATTCAGTGCAAGATCATAGATATAATTAATTTAAATAATTAGCTATAAAAATAAATTTTAGAATTTAAAAAGGATTTTAAATTAGGATCCCAAAATAATGTCATAATTTATAACCAAATAACAAAAATACATGTGTTTGATAACATTTAATTAGTAAGAGAGGTTAATACGCTAAGTAAAAAATAGTTTAAAATACGATAAATGGTGGGGGGGGATTTTTAATCTACATCAACAAAGTTATTTTGACAAAATAATTTTTACCCAAATATTATGTTGTTTTATAACGACTTGACATTATGTAACAGAAATATTCTTAAAAAGCAGGTAAGTGGATGTCGTTCTGCTGTACAGTAGATTACAAGTGGGTCATTGTATAATGGTTGTATTAAATTTGAATTCAATGATATAATATCATTGTATAAGAAAAACGATTCTGAGCGCAGACGGTTTGTCAGTCTGGATATTTTATATTGTTATTATTTATTTTATCATGTAGGTAATCAAGTTGAACTAATATTAAAATATTACAATTTTTATTCGTTTCTATGGTGATAAACAAAGCTTTAGAAATTAAAATCCCATTTTTAGCGTTTTTTCGTAATTTTTCGGTGGTTTTTCCAGTGGCATTAAATAACTATTGAGAAAATCGAAAAATGACCTCTCTAAAGTACCATCTTGATCCAATTTTCTAAAAGATAAGGTACTATATGTTGAAATCGAAACAATCCTTCTGGAAGAAATTTTGTATACAGGATATAAAAAGAAAAAGAAAAAAATAATAAACACCATTGTAAAAACAATAGTTCCCTCGCTCCGCTCAGAATCTAAAATGTTAATGTTGCCTAAAATAAAGAGAATTACGTTGTTTTACCCCGTAGGTTTACGGTATACCTAATATTTTTTTTTTATTATATAAAGATAGAGTATTTACAACATGTAATATTTATATACAATATAATAAGTAAATTTGATAGCTAATATAAGGTACATAACATGAAATGGCGTGAGGAGGGAGGCCCACCACTCACCAGTATGGATACTGGATACCCTCTAACTTGGGGTAAATATTCTTATAACACAGAACATCGAAAAAATATCTTCGGCAATACCTACCTCGATTATCGATATATCCTTGCTTATTATAAATTTAAATAAATATATATCTGACTAGATATCTCGTTTCTAAAATAGTTTCAAGTAAATAATATCTCTATCATATTTTATTCATATATCGATTCATGTCTATTTTCTATAGTCTATTATGCAGAGTAGGTACTATAGCATGGAGAGTTATTATAACTCTTTGTAAGACATTGTTTGACTAAGTCGTGAACTCATAACCTATGTATGGAATTTATCTCTCTAGACAATTCTTAATTTTCGTAACGATAATATTTTTTTTAAACTATGAAACCTAAAATCGTTTATGTAAAAAATTAAATTAATTTGTGTATCACCTAGTAGTAATATTTTTAGATGAAAAAGAAACTGTCAAACTATAATAATGCTTACAATATTATAAATACAGATATACATATTGTTTGAATGACTCCACGAGTCACTACTACAGTATTGTTAATACTGAATTGTTGATTTTTTAGCAACTTACCGGCTACTAGTAGGTACCATGTGTATTATGTAGAGGTGCCTACTATTATATGAAGTATTGATATTAGGAACCATTATATTATACTTGTGTGAGTTATGTTGTTATATATTTATAACTTATGGAGACTAACAATCGTGTGGACAGAATAATATTACCTATTATACTTTACTGCTGGACCAGTCGTCTGGCTTATTTTTCTCTCTTTCTCTCTCATTTGTGTCTGTCTAATACCTGCTCAAGGTCGTAAACTAGGGCTTCTCAGAAATGTTTTACAATCTCAAATACATTAATTTTATAGTAAATAATACTGAAAATAGTTTAAAACTGAATAACGTAATGTGTAAATCGGCATTATTAGTGTTATTTTTTACACAACAATAATTTAAGAATAGTGTACATTCAAATTTTTAACGAAAAATAAATATTAAATTAAAGTTAATTTCTATGTTTTGGATGCACTTTTAACAATTAACATAGATCGTTTAAATCAGATTTTCTGGCTATTATTATACATAATTATATTATTTATAATTATATTATTTTACATAATTGGATCGCTGGGCATGTTTGAGTTATAAAACCAGTATGCCAGTATTTAATTCTGATAGTAAAACAATAGTTTTTACTTTTAAATGGTTGTTAAATATATTGATACTAAGGCATACAACTCCAGTACTCCACAGCCCACGTAACACAATTAATGCATGTTTCGAATAGGTTTATACAACTTATATTTTCAATAATTAAAAAATTAAAAATCATTAATAAAATAACTTATAAAATGTATAAGTTGATTTATTTGTATTTAATATAAATAACTATATAGTATTTACTATTTTTATTCTGTATGAATTCATTGAAAGAACTTGCATTCCGAAATATGATAGGTAGTAAGTACTTTTTTTATTTAAAACAATTCTTTATAATTTTACTTTAAAATAATTATTAATTTTTTATTTCAGATGGGTACCTACTGCAATTTATTATCAGATGACATAGGTAGTTAGATATTGGTGAATTAAGTATTAAAGACGAAAAGTTATTCTATAATAATGATAAAATATTAGTGACGACGTGACACCAAAAATCAAAGAGTAGGTATATCGTAAAAATAACTCGTCTCAAAAATAAAAATCACGATTTATGATATTTACGATGGTCGATATTATGTAGGTACTCCATTTTAATACACCTAGCTATTGCTGATTAGGTATGATTATGCATTGATTTGATTGCATTCGTCTTAAAATTTAAATAATTTATAGATTTTTTTATAATATTAGTTTAAGACAATTTCATGTATTATTCACTTTTTTAATGTTAAACCCTAATTCACTATACGCATTTATATATAGACATATAGTACGCAGAATATACTCTTTCAAACAGGTCTTATGTATTTATACCTTAGTTTAATGCCTGTACCTTATTAAAAACTAACTATGTGACCTATTATAGGTTATAAATAATAGGTAGATACCTCATGGACGTGGCTTGTGGGCCATACCTCATCAGTCATCAAAGTCATTCCTAAATATTTAATATTTACTTAATTTGTTCATGTTTAATACTTAGCAAATCAAGCCAATTATTGTTGAAGCTGATGATTATTTTTATATTTAAGCAGGATTAGTATTGTCTAATTTACATTTTATGATTTAATAACCTGTAAGTTTATATTCTTATATTTTATTTGTATGAAAATTATTAACTTTTTACTAAATATTAGATCTATTTTAAATAGGATATATTATTAGGCTTAAGCATAAATCATACCTAATTAATTTACGCGTTTGAAATATGCATTGACTTTTAGTGTGACTTAGACCCATACAAATATTATTACATTTTAAAACACAAATAAATATTTACAAATCTATTTACAATATTATATAGATTTATAAGCCCAAATGTAATAGGTAATTAAAAACTTGTGATACAAGAGTAGGTACTTCCCATATTAAACAGATTATACTTAAAAATATATGCAATGCGATGAATAATTATATCCTATAGCCTATAGGTAATTTGTTTAAATTCATTTAGTCTCTACTAAGAATGTTAGAGTTTAATAAAATTACATTTATGTTATTTTATGGTAAACATGCTTTCTCAAATAAAATATATACTTTCACAACTTTTTATTAGTATATTAACTTTTTATGATGCACTAAAATGTGTATATATGAATTAAAAGTTTAGATATGTATATTATTATGTATAGAATAGATTTGAAAATGTACTATGATTTTTAAAATTATCTTTATACCTTATGTATATTATTTGCACTAATATATTGTATCTACGTATTCATATAATGTGATACTTCATATAGATACGGTGTAACCTCTTCTAGCGGACACCTTTAAATAGCAGACACTTGAACCCTTCCAAATAGTGGACGTTTTCCTGGGAACCAATTTTTTACAAACCGAACTTTTGGATAGCAAACAAAATTCTCTCGAGAGACGAGAGTATTTAGAAGTATCGCTGTATATAAATTTTTCAATGGTCTATAGATAAAACAGTTAAAGATTAACAGTTTTGTAAAATGGAAACATAATCGTTTAACGCGTGATATATAAATATTCAATAGGTAATCAATGTTTTTATGCACAATGAAATGCGAAATCAATAAAACCTTCATCGTAAAGTATTAAAATACTCACCGTAATTCGTATAATAAATACATATTACACATTTGCATCCGAGATTGTGATCGAACATGGTAAGTTATAGGTATACTATATTATTTTTATTATACGTATAAATGTGTTATAATAATTATAATATATGTACCTAATGAATAATGATGATTTTGTAATTTGTCGTTTATTCTCCGATTGCAAAATGTTTGCCTCCTTTTTATTTGTTGACCCGCAGGCCGCAGTGTTTATGTATCATAATCATTTAAAAATGTGCTCCACAAAAAACTTATATGCTCTTAAAGAAGTACCTATACGGTCGTACAGACGAAGAAGTAACGTTTATAAAAAAAATCTTCACGATATATAAGTTTATTATTATAACATATAGGTATAATCTGCATATTATACGATTCAATGTGGATCTCGCTGCGTCGCGGCATACTCGCATAATATAATATATATAATACGTTCGTTATACATAAAAAATATATACAATATTATATATACCGACGACTGCTATTATAATATATTAGGTATAGTATTCGAATCGCGCCATTTGTGTGTGGCACGAAACAATATAACCGGTTAGTCGGAATCGTCCGCTCTGGGACCTTCTGCAGGGGAGGCACATTCGTTGTTTTATATAACACGATATAATATATTATATTATACGTGTATACCTACACATTATATATATATATATTTTTTGTCTGAGTCTGGGATTGCGATTATTGCCAGTTTCGTTTTCGTTCAATCCGCACAGCTAAACCGCCCGATGGACAACTTCCGAGCGTCTGTCATCCGTAGTATTGTGCCTATAACGCCGTATAGTTTATAAAAATAATATTATAATAATATACACACAATACGTATCGCACTATATTATGTTATGCATAATAAGGCGATATATGTATGGCCTCCACATAAGCGTATATTCAAATATAAGTCTAGGTACATTTAGAAAAATGAATGACGTGTATTTAGCAACTGAGTTAACGTCCGACCGCTGACAATTTTTTTTCTGTTTACTTGTTCCATTCCAATAGTGCTTTTTCGCAATCGATAATCATACATATTATATAATAATATATTCTGCGAGTCCAAATCTGAATTTGTTTGTTTTGTCTGTCTACGGTACATGTACCTACGTTTTATTTTAATCATTGCGCGCTGCTGCAGTAGGTATACTCTCTGATTTTTACAGATTGTATCTATTGTTATTTATTTTTTGTTAAAATTACAAGTGTTTTAATTTTATTTCAAAGTGTATAGTGTATAGGTACAGTAGCGAAACGTTTTGCAGTATGTCAAGGATAATATGGTAAGTCACATTAATCATTATTCATTAGTCATTACATAACATCTTAGACAAATTAAACTAATTTAATCTGTCATACGGCTTAAAAAATAATCTTAATTTTATATTAATTATAATATCCCATTAAGAAAGAATTTTTTTTAAGGCCTAGTTATAAATAATTTGATATCATTATTTATTTTAATCAAGGTTTGTCGTCTGCATGTATGATTCTAATATAATTAACAATTATTAAAAAAAAAAAAAAATTAATATATCTAAAATTAATTAATAGTACCCATATTTATGGAAAAATACATATAGGTATCAGTAGGTATAGGTACCCACAGGTAAAGGTATATTGTAGATATGTAGTTTACTAGTTTGTATTGTTATTTCAAACCTTAAACATTATCTAAACCAATTTATTATTTGAGTAAAAAAATGTAAGAAAATAACTGAAATGCTTCATAGCATCTATAACTAATAAATTCTAACACATTTTTAATCATTTTATTTAATTTTTAACAAACATCAATCGTAATTATTACGGACGGCATATAAAATCAAAATGTATCTATTATCTTCAGTTCTGTTATATTTTTCGAAAATCCGTTCAAGGAATACTTATAGGATACTAAAGAATGAAAAAAAAATATTAGGTACCTACTTAAATCAATAATATATAATAATATTTAAGTTGAAAATAGAAATTATTATTTTATTCATATATTATATTAATGTATGAATACTTCAATACTAGCCTAAATATATATGGTAGGTAGGTGGTATATATGATCTAAGAATGATTATTTTACAAAATTGTATACTCATTACACATTGTAAATGTAGTCATGTTGGTATAATATAGTTAATACATAAACTATTGATCAAACTGTTGAAATATTGAATACTCAATTTAAAGTTTAAACCATTTAGGTTTTAATCAAAAGTTGAGAGAATTCGAGCTCTTAAAAAAGTCGTTATTTACAGGCATTTGATAATATTTAAGTAAAATTATTGTTTATGCATCAGACGTAGAGTCGTATAGAGAGTATCTAATTCTTATTGAAGTAGATCAGCGTCAACCTTGACTATACGTAAAATTGTTATGCCATCAGCAAACATTAATTTGGTGCTATGTTGGAAAAAAATGTCATTTATGAAAATAAGAAATAAAATTGTATTAAAATAGAATTGAGGAATTCCCGAAGTAGAATGTGTTGGAATAGACCAAAACTCTTTGTATGCTGACTATTTGCTGACGATCTATAATAAAAGAACTAATCCACTAATCCAGGATAAAAAAGTTCCACAGATACCAATTTGTTTTAATTTTGTAAATAAAATCTGGCGATTTATTTTATCGAGCCTCAGCGAAGTCGGTGTATATGATGGCATATTCAACATTAGATCCATGAGAGATAGCGTCAGATATGAAAAGTTGAAAGATAATTAAGTTAGTAATCGTATTTTTATTTTGTCGGAAACTATGTTGATCATCTACAATTACATTATTTAAAATAGGTAAAACTTTATTAGCAACTATTGATTCAAATAATTTAGGTATAAGAGAAAGCAAGAAGATTGGTCGGTAGTTTGAAATATTTGATAAATCAGAGGTAGACTTTGGAACTAGTTGAACACAATTTTTTCCAAGTTATAGGGAAAATACCGGTATATTATAGGTATTAGGTAAATATTATTTGGGTATAATAAAACATATGTATGCTATAAACTATAAAATAGCTTAAAACATGGCAGTATTACCTATAAATAATATAAAAACAAACATGAATATCGTTCATGTATAATAATCATATGCGCAAATTGGGGGGAGGTACTTTAGGGATTAAGCCACCTCCAAAAATATCGATAGGTAGCTCCCCAAACATTTCCTAAATTATTTTTAATCTTATTCAGCATTATTATTGTAGGCGTGACTGCGGGAGCCTCCCCCCCACTTAAATTTCAAACGCTATTTGCACCTATGATATAAATATATTATAATATATATTTCATGATTTGAGAAACATCTACTCTCACAAAAATGTTGCCACCTAAGAAATCAGAGGGACAGATCATTTTATAATCGTTCTCTAATAATTTTATAAGTTATATGTATATAATATAATATGTATATAACATATATATTATAAAGTTAATAATTAATGTTATTAATTTATTATGTTTAGTGAATGTGAATAGGTTTTAAGTAATACTGTGTTATTATTTTAATAATTAGATCTAACTTTTAAATACAAACTATAAGTACCTAGCCACCTAGGTAGTAGGTACACATTATTTTCTTCGGTAAAAACCTACAATTTAAGTACCTATAGGCTTATTTTTTAATTGATATAATATATTAGTGTTTAGTTTTAAAAAACTATCATCAAACATTTTAAACGTAGGTACCTACGAAGAATTATTTAATTTATAATATATTGTATTGACTTTTTGATTTATCGTTTGTAATTTATTACTAATAAGTAATGTTATAATATATTAGCTAGAATACCTAGGTATAATAGCTTTATGTTATAATTGTATTCTAATCATCTGATTAAAATTATAGTTCAAACTTCAAATTGCATCAAAATATTTACATTTTGTCTCAAAATTCTATACACAATAAAATAAATACCAACTGTGGATTTGGCTTCCATATTTATCCCCTCCTCCCTACTTATGATTACGCCATTGATAGAACTACGGTACTCAATTGTTAAGGTCATTAAGGAGTATATACCTAACTATAATATATATCTAGTTAAAGAATAAAAGATTCATGAGAGGAGAAATAAGTTTTTATGACTAAATTGATATGAAGTATTTAATACTTAATAGTGAATATTATTGTCATAATTATCATTATTGTCTATTAAATTTATTTGTCACTAAAAATGTACAAATAAATAATTTCATTATGGGTACAACATCTATTTTCTTGACCACTGGGCACTGGCGGGTTCTCAATTAAAACCCTGCAGTCAGATAACTTTTTAATTTAATTTATTACATTGACTAATTTGTTATAATAATAAATAATCTTTTACTCTGACTCTATTGGTTTTTTATTCGTTCAATATCTATGAATAATATGATGATTATAATTTATAAATAATTATAGGCGTGTCCAGACCTCTATCGTATGTACCTAATATGGACAATATGGTAGACTGCTAAAAAGTTACGGTAAATTAAAGTTGTCGATTTTACGTATTCTAACTTACTATAGCTGGTCACTCACTGGGTAATCGCCTTATCGGTTATGTAAGCTTAGGTCTAGAGTCACTCAACGCCACCCACCCTAGTTTCCGGGGGTTCCGGGGTCGAGCCTCAAACCAAGGACCTTGAGTTTTGCGACCAAAGCCAGTAGGTGTAGAAAACTTCTATTTATTGTTATACCTACCTTATGGGTATTTTAAATAAAATATTTAAAAAGTATATATACCTATGATTACGTATTTCCGTAATTTCGAAACTAATAATTTACTCAAATGTTTGTATGTTTAAGCAATAGCCGTATACTGTAATATTGACAATCAAATTTCAATAACAAGTATTTTGAAGGGACATTTTTTTTTTTTTTAGAAAAAGGTGTCCGCTAAAGTATATTTGCTCCCAAATTTCCGTATATGATGCCTATATAATATGTTTATAATAAACGTCTATCGATCAGAGTGGTTGGATTGGATTTCTTAGATAGTTGAATATTTAGATCTAAATTATAGAAGCACTACACAAGTTGTTATTACTCATCGAATATTTTCTTAAAAAATTTTGAAGTCCTTTAAAGTTTAAAGAACAAAATATTAGGATATTTGGGATGGGTCTTTTTTACCCGGACTATAGTCACATATTATACTATATGTAAAGTGTAAGTACAATGTACATACAATATACATACTATATTTACATCCGTCAACCATGCAAATTGTAATCGGGTTGCGGGCCACTTTACTTTGCATAATGCTATATAGCCAGTTGGTCCTCTGGAAATTCTATCTAATATCTGCCTACATTATGGTTGTTTCACATTAATAATACAAATAATGAAATAAATATTAACGTTATCTAATTAATGTAATCAGTATTGGATCAAGAAGTCACCCAAGGGGGGGGGGCAAATTTTCAAAAATTAAATTACCTTTTTTTAGCCCAATATTATAATAAAAAATAACGTAAAAACACAGCCCACGGGGGAGGGGTGATCACCCCATTGCCCCCCTTGTATCTGCCGCTGAATGTAATACTATTAATAATATATAGAGTACCTACCTGTTATATATTATTATCCACAACTCTACGAATTTGTTACATAGGCATAAATGCATAATTTATTTTTGTAGGTACATTTTTTAAATTTATTAGATTGGAATTCGGTTTTAAGACTTTTTTAATGAAAAATTTTATATTTTTATTACAGAATTTTAAAGATTAAAACTGCCATTGTGTTAGGTGTGTTACTGTAGTGCATGCGTGGTGTGGAGGCTTTAAAATATAAATGTTCAATATTATATTTAACTATTTTAACTACTTTAAGGTTTAAACTTGTAACACAACTACGTATAATATGGTTCTTAGCATAGGCGTACTCACGGCCAACTAGAGCCCCCAACTAGATAATATATTAATGCCCCTGGTTTTTTGATAGCCCCTTGGCCCTTACATATCTTCCTAGAAATTATCCATAAGCCCCTTCTACCCATTGAAAATTCTTGACAACGTCACTGGCAGGGCCCCCCCTCCCCATTGATAATATATTAATGCCCCTGGTTTTTTGATAGCCCCTTGGCCCTTACATATCTTCCTAGAAATTATCCATAAGCCCCTTCTACCCATTGAAAATTCTTGACAACGTCACTGGCAGGGCCATATTTAATGAGGGCAACGGGGACATTTGCCCCGGGTGGCCAATTTTTGACACATTTAAGGGGGCGGCCTGGCGCCGGTGTATATTATATAAATAATATTATTTTAGTCATTGAATAACCATGATACGGCCTTTGGCGTTATTTACTCATTTTGTCATTCAATGATAACTATTAATTTTTGTAATTTTTTTATAGATTACAATTATTGTAATAATATGTTGTTATACATTTTTAAAATAATTTAAATTATATATCATCGTGATCTGTGTTTAACAAAATTTTCATAAATTAAGAACTACAACAATACAATTAAAAAACGGATTAATTTTTTTTTTTTGGGAGAAGGGCTGGGCGTATAAATATTGTTGACCCAGGGCGCAAAAAGTGTAAATATGGCCTTGGTCACTGGTTCTTAGTACTGAAGTAAATATATTACGTAGAAAAGTAACACAGACACGGGGCCGTAGGTTAACTATAGAGTGATAAGCGCATGGCACACATAATAAGCCTGACGCCTCTAGTCTAACAGAGCCCTACTACAAAATCTAATTTTGTTTGTGCTATAAATGTTTTTAAAATGTTTTATTTAATTTATAATAATTTGAAGATACGTGATGAAATTCGTATTTATAGTTTATACATTATTTAACTATATATAAATAAATCTATGTAATATCATATATCTAGTTTGTTTCAATGTTTTAATAGATTTTTGATAATTGATTACGTAGTACAAACTGCAGGTTGAAACTGCAACTATATAATATTGTGATATAAAGTTTTTTAGATTCTGAGTGGAACGATGAATGTATTGATTTTACAATGATGTGGGCTTTTTTTTTTTAATTTTTTTTTTTTTTG
>NC_042494.1:106560343-106572949 GCF_005508785.2 Acyrthosiphon pisum
AAATCGAAGCATTTTTACTGCTCCAAAAGTTGTCGTCAGACACAAAAAAAAAAAAAAAAAAAACACACATCATTGTAAAATCAATACATTCATCACTTCGTTCAGAATCTAAAATACATAGGCACACATTTTTTTTATAAGCATTTGAAGTTGAAATTTCGACAAAATTTATCAAATTTAAAATTGAATAATTATTTTGTAGTTAAAAATTTATAAAATGTTCAACTTTTATATCTAAGGATTGAAAATTTAAAACAAGATTTCACGTAAATATTTAATTCTGTTACCAAAAAATCTAAGAAATACATAAGCACAGTTTATTTTTATAGTCATTTTAAGTTCAAATTTGGACGAAATTACATATTAAAAAACCTGGAATAACTATTTTAGTTATTTTGTTGTGATTGTATAATATTACTTGTGGGTACTTGAAACTTCTAAAGTATACTATTGTATATCTATGATAGTACTTCGGTTTGTTGTTGATGTATAACGCGTTACCTAATGGATATTGTGATATGATTAATTCGGAATTTATTATTGATACCTATTATAGGTCAATTTTTTTTTAACACTATAGATAAGTATACCTATAATAGGTATGTCTAATACCTAGACTGACAAACCGTCATTGAATTCAAATTTAATACTATCCATTATACAGTGACTCACTTGTAACCTACTGTACAGCAGAGCGACTCCACTTACCCACCTTTTTTAAATTATTTATAATTGTTCTTGTTAGACAAATGATGCAGGACTACATTTACAGCCCACAGGCCACAGGTATATAGAAATATATGTTATATAAGTTTAAATAGTCTAATGTTTAATATATACATCATTGACCCGGCGATCTAATAACATAACTCCGTCTCCGTGATACTCATTATTTCAATATTTTTGATTCTCGGCGGAGCGATGAATGTTTTGATTTTAGTATTTTACATTATGAAGAGTGTTTTGTTTTGTGTGTCTATGTCCTATGACCTGTGTTCATGAAAAATAATTGCAATAAGACTTCGATTTTCACTTCAGTATCGTTTTTGGTGAGAAAGTAAATCTAGTTGGTACTTTTGATGGGTCAAAATTGTAAAATTCCAAGTAGTTTTCAAAAGCGTCGGGAAACACAAATAAAAAATTAAGAAAAACAGGAATTTTTATGCAAAATCAGTTTTTGACAATATCGATTTTGTATTTTTGATGTAACTCTGTAACTAACAAAAAAACCCTTAGGTATAATGTGCAATATTTACCGAATGTTTATGATAGCATATTCTATACAACATAACATTTTCAAAATATTTTAACTTTTTTAAAGCTATTTATAGACGTAAGAAATTTTCGATTTTTATTTAATTTTTTAAAATAGTTTGATATTTAAATTATTGTCGATAAAATATGAAAATTTTATACAAAGGGCCCCATAATTAGTTAATATTATTGTAACAGAAAAATCTAAAAATTCTAATATAAAATATATATTTTTAGCTTAAATTTGGATGAATTTAGATATTTAAATAAAAAATAACAATGTTAGTTATTTCGTCGTAGTTATTCAGAATTTCAGAAACATTATTCTCGGGCTTATAAAATTATAAAAAATTGGATTAATTAATAATTTTAAGCTAATACCTATTTATATAAAGAACATATTCTACGGATATGTGGTAATGACTGAAAAGTTAATAATAATAAAATAATATCATAGAAAATAAATACTCATAAGTTATAAATTACGTAAACCTAATAAATTACTTGTCTGAAATATGATCTATATAGATCGAAATATCCAAAAAATATTGTGCTTCGAAATAAGGAATTAAAAATATATGTTGCCATAAAAAAAAATTTTAAAATGGTAACGTAAAAAATAGTAAAATCAATTTTTTAGAAGTATATTATTTTATAACGTCATACAATCATGTTAAAGAAATATTTTCAAAATCACGAGTGTCTTACACTCATACGTAGGATCACCTCGAATATAAAGGTATTTTGTGAATCTGCACGATTCTGGATAATTTTATTGTGTTTAATATAGGTAATATAAATGACTATCACTATCTAATTTCATAATTTTAATTTTAATATTTTCATTCGTTATTATATTTTGTTCATTACAGTCTATAGATGTATTAATTATATATGAATAATATATATTATATAGGTAATTAGTTACAAATTTGAGATAGAATCATTTAAGTACCTAATTATGTTTTTTGAAAAATTATTGTCAAAAACCATATTGTCTATTGTATATCTATATTTGTAAGCCTTTTTTATATTATTTAATAATAACAATTATAATATTTTATTTCGATAGAGTGAATAAGTAACATATTAATATAATATTTTATTAGTTCGGTACTTCGGTACTTAAAAAGATTTTGAAGTTGAACATTATATTTACTATATTCAGCAACCCGCCCCTCGTCCCATTCATTAGTTATGCTCATTGCCAACGGTGTAATTATTACTTGTTAACAAATAAATTCTAACCCTTTGAATATAATATAGACGCATATTATGGTAGGTGTCACATATTATAAACATAAACACAGAAAGCAAGCGTTTACTAAACAACTATTATATTGTCTATCCTATTTGATGTATTGTGCGCAGGTAGAAATGTACGCGATTTATTTATATGCAATAAATTATACAAGTCTTATGGAAATATCTGGAAAACGAATAACAACGCAATTCGCAAACGAAAAATATTATTTTTTAAAAATGGACAGTTTAAATGTTTGTGTGCGTATATTAAAATAATAGCAAGAGAAAAATTATAATTTTGGACCATTTTTTTTACATTGCAGACACACACACATTTATTTTTATTTTTTTATTATTATTCCTCCCGACGTAGTTCGGGTTGCTAAAATATTGATTGTCCGATTCGGATAGCTGCTCCGCTCCGCTTCTGAGGACCAGGCGGCGGTGGCGGCGGCGGCGGCAAGAGTGAGTGTAGGACGCTTTTTTTTTTAAGCAACCTTCTCCTATACACAAACACTCACACAATAGTACGTCGCAGGCGCATACAGGGTTCGTCTGGGACGTACATTTGGCAACGCCGCCGGGTTGTTCGGCGGCGTCGCTCCCTCTAGCGCGCGCCGTACGATCGTCTCGTCGCCGTCGTCGTCTCGCGCGCCGGTGGTATTTCATTTGGTTTTTTTACATTTCATTTTTCTGTCCCGTCTTTGCCGCCCGCCACCGCCTCCGCGCGCACCGCACATTCCGGTTCTCTATGGCGGAGGAGAGCGCGCGCGCGCGCGCTTACCGGGTTTTTTTCCGTCGCCCCTTACCACCACGCCCCACCCCCTCTTCACCTCCGACGTTTATTACGTACGCCGTCGGCCAGTCGCACACGCACCGTCGTCTCCCCCGAATGTACTGTAGCCACCGCCACCGCAGCCGCCGCGCCGCCGTCGTCGTCGCAGCCGGTGTTTACTGTACGGTGCCGTTCACGAGCGTGTGTTGTATTATCGGCAGCCGCCGCCGCGGAGCTTTTCGAGTCTCTGACGACGCGCCGCTGGATAATCGCGATCATTCTTAATTTAATTTTATATTTAAATTTTTCATCTCTCCTGCACAGTTCGCGTGTCCTATCGTCTTATCAGTAATTGTAAAAAACAAAATAATTAAAATAATAACAACAAGGTTTATACGTGAAAACAAATATTTGTATTTTGTGTATATCTTCGGTTCACCGTAGAGTACTCGTCCCGGTCATGAGGACCGCCGACATCCACGGGATTACCGGACACATTTCTACACGGTAATATCGATACTATACACACATAATAATAAATAATTATAATAATAATATGTCTATTGTACGTCTGACGTCGACGATCGCTGCGAGGTGGCGCGCATCGAAATTCAAAATTTGTCTCGTCCGCGGTCCGCGTAACAAATAACAATACGATTTTTTATTTGATTTTTTAAATTTCCGTATGCAGTGTGTACACTGCAGCACTATCACCGTGCAAGGCTACACTGCGCGCGCGCCGTTTTCCCTCGCAACACACAGCAGCTGCTATCAAGTATCAACATTCAACACAATAATATTAGTGACAACAGTCAGTTGAAGAGCAACTTACTACTTAAAGCCCCGCTTTTTATCACTGTTTTTTTCTGTTTTACTTAATGCGTTTATGATTAAAAATTTCATTAATACTAATAGTTATTACTTTCGGTTTGGTTTTCAAAACGGTTTTTATTTTTGTTTTTGTAAGGCGCGTGTGATATTTGCCGGCAGGCGTCAGTGCAATGGACCCGGGCGGTGGTGTCAACAAGATGGAGTGTGATGATGATTCGTTTTTCGTCCAGAAAATGAGAAGACTTAGCTTCGACGCTGACAGAGCGATACCATCATTGGTCATCGCCAGCGCACCGTCGCCGCCTGACACTCGCCGGTCTTTTTCGCCTGAGATTGGTGTTGACTCTTCGACACCGTTCCTCAAACCACGGGCCCTGCACAAGGTGCGCCTCAGGGGCCAGTCACCATTGAGCGACACCAGCAGTGAATCTACGCGTTCTAACAAGTTTCGGTTGTCGGTCAATCCCTTCACACCAACTGGCATTGAAATATTAAAAAACAAACATCGGAAAAGACTGTGTCCTGCAAAACAGAACATAAGTTTCTCCAGTTCTGAAGATCATTCGAGTCATGACAGCAACAGCAGTTTTTCCACTCCGCCTGACAATAAAACGTCTCCTTCGGTCGATCCTTCCATCAGAGATCTTATGAATGAAGGTGAAGTGACCAATGTCAGTATTTATGATTTACAGACTTCTCGTTTCAATGAAGAGTTCAGAATGGATGATTTTATCGCTACTGGTGCGTTCGGTGAGGTATACAAGTGTACAAATTTATTAGATGGAATCACATATGCTATTAAAAAGACCAAAAAGACAATTTACAAAAGCCAAGAATACTTTATTCGTAAAGAAGTTTATGCACACTCTGTAATTGGACGACATCCAAACATAGTCTCGTATTTCACAGCTTGGCATGAGAGAGGTCATATTTATATTCAAACAGAGTTTTGTAACGATGGAACCCTGGAGCGTATGATTCATGAATCTGACCATGTGTTTTGTGATAGTGCTTTAAGACGATTGCTATGTCATGTATGTAAAGGTTTAGCTCATATTCATTCTAAAAAGCTTGCACATTTAGACATTAAAGCTGCCAACATTTTATTATGCCGTACTGATGGTGCATTGTGGTTTGCTGAAGATCTAGATGATGATGAAACAGTTGACAAAGATATTGTGTATAAAATTGGGGACTTTGGACATACAATATGTGTTGAAGATGTTCGAACTATTGAAGATGGAGATTGTCGGTATTTACCCAAAGAACTATTACGTGATGATTATTCTCAGTTACAGAAAGCTGATGTATTTTCAACTGCGCTTACTGTATATGAGGCAGCAACTAAAAAAGATTTACCTAAAAATGGACCAGAATGGCACCGATTAAGGGATGGTGAATTTTCATTGCCTCAAACTCCAGTTTTTAGTACTGGTCTTGAGAAAATGCTTAAAAAAATGGTTGACTTAGATCCTAAGAATAGGCCGAATGCATCCACAGTGGTTAATCTTTTACTTGATAGAGGAATGGCTGCTGTAAAACAACAACAAGACGAAATGGAAGTATGGAAGTTGAGTTCTAAGTTCCTTGCACCTTGTTACTCTGTTGAAACACAAACACCATCAAGAACAACAATTGGTCAGAGAAGATATGAAAATTCAAAACTGTATCGAACAAGAAAAGAACGAATTAAACGATTGGTCGGTAGAAAAATGAGCAGATCATGTAGTACTCCTAATGTTTAACTATAAATCATAATGTAATTTATTTAATTTGTGTATTTGTTTTTTTTCTCTATTTGATTGAAGTAATTATTTCAGAAGCATTGGCAAGTATTGTAAGAATGATTTAAGTATTAATTTGCTCCCTTCACTTTTTTTTATAATTTTTATAGCATTATTGTATTTTATAACTCTGTGATAAGACGTGAAAATTATTTTCAAATGTATTAAGTACCTAATTAGTAATTATAAAAGAATTAGAAGTCCAAAAACTACAAAGGATTTTAATGCCTAAAAATAATATTTATAATGTTTTGTCAATTTATAATTTAATTACTACTTAATTTTTCAATTATCTCTATTTTTATTTGCAAGTATAATTAATATTAAGATGGACAATTTAATTTAAAAAAATTCTGTTACAAAAAAATAGTAATAAGTACTTATTTTTTTATTATTATATGTTAATATATTTTCTTGTTGTAAATGTGATTTTGTTTTTTCTTAGATTTGTATATTCAATATTGGTAATATTTGTGTTTAAATTATATAGGCACATTTACAAAATATAACATCACCTTTACCTATGCCTACCTAATTGATTTTGCTTTAAAATATAATTAGGTATTCAGCTTGACAACTTATGCTCTACGTATTTATTTTTTTTTTTCCTATTGAACTAAAAGTAAGTTTCATTATAACATCGCTCAAAACATATTTAAAAGTAGGTACTAACTACTTACATACCTAATAAAAGTATAAATAATATTAATAAAGTTTAATTTAAAAAAATAATTCACATGGCAAAATGTATTATAGCATATTATGCAAGGCTGGGCAAGTTAATGATTTTTTTTAACTCAGTTAAGTTAAGTTAATATGCACCAATAACAAAAAGTTAATTTAACTATAGGTTAACTCAGTTAAGTTAAAAGTTAATACACACTTTTTGTTAACTTTTTATTAAGTTAAAAAAAAGTTAATTTGTTTATACAATGCTAACATACTTAATTTTTTTCCAACCCAAAACTAAATTATAGACTATAGTGTTTATATCTTATACAGTGTTTCCATATTAGTTAAATTCGAATTATATACATTTTTTACTTAAAACAATTCACGGTAAATATTTTTTGACATGAAAACGAAATATACTGAAGTAGTGAAATATGATAAAATTAAAAACAAAATAAATTAACTTAACTTACTTCTTGAAATGAAAAATTAACTCGTTAATTTCACGATAATTATAAAAGAAATTTAGTAAGTTAACAGTTAAGTTAATGAAAAGCCAAAATTAACTAGTTAAGCTAAAAAGTTAATATAAAATTAACTTTAACTTTTTAACTCGTTAATGCCCAGCCTTGATATTATGTTCTAGATTAAAATATGTGTCATAGCACAGTGACACTACTGTACAATACAACTTAGAATCAAAAGTTTACATACAATATATAAATTAAAAATGATGCCAGGCAAACAGTATTTTTCTATTAAATGTCTATAATTATTGATCTATACAACTTAATATGAATTTATGGAATCTATCATCTACCTATATACATATTGGCTATCAAGTACATTTACACCAGTAAACCACTAAAAGATATGAATCATTGACAGAGTGGAGGTAATCACTAGAAAATTACCACTGTCTTTCAAATCATTGTCTATTTTTTAAAATCTGACCAGTTTTGTTATTGTACCTGAAACATAAATATTAATTATTATTACTGGATCTCACATTTTCCCATATGAAAGTATCTACTTAATAGGAGAAATATTTTTCAAACTAGAGACCTATATGGGTAACAGGTTGGCATAGCAGGTACATCATTATTTTCATTTTGAAATAATATCAGAAGACTCTGTTTAACCATTACTACTACAAATATAGTGCCTACCTAGTATCATGTATAATGTACTCTTGTACACAAGAACAAAAATACATTTTACAGATTTTTTTTGATAAATAATAGGTAAATAATAGGTAGGTATCTAAATATCTTATCTCTAAAATTCATATTATATTTTATATTTTATAATAAAGAATAATTGGTAAATGATTAAGTTGTATTCTGACTTAGCTTATGTGTTTTATGTGTTTTGTAACTAAAATACTCGTAAAATACTAAATACCTATATTAAATAGATATGCATTTTATTTATTATACCACAGATTCCCCACCTATAAATTGTATATGCCACTGATTTCCTTGTAATTTTCCATTACCTACCAAACCAAATGTCATTAATATTAGGCGTAATTGATTTATGTTTTTAATAATAATATTAAAATTTAAAGGTAATCAATTAATTACTACTTTACCTATGAGTATACAGGTATACCTACTACAAATCTTCTATTAAGATTATTATTTTCTTTTTGCTATTAGACCTTGTGAGTTATGAGTTTATAAAAAGCTATTTGACTATATAGCAAAAACTTTTTGCCACAATTATTAAAACATTTTTGTAAATTTGTAATAATAGTTGTTATTTTTAATTTGTTTAGGAAGTGATGACGGGGATATTATGGCAATCAATTTCTCAGCATCATTTGCAGCATGTCTGGCAGCAGGCCTCAAAGTTCCTCGGAATTTTATGTACTGCATTGCCCAAGGTAAATTAAATAATTTTCACTTAAATTGGATTTTAGTTAACTAATTTTTTTTTCAAATTTCGGGTAAGTACTTACCTACCACTGCTACCAGCTACCGCGCGTAAGTTTTTACGTTAATTTTTTTAATCAAAAGTCATTAGGTACTTTGTATAATTGAGAAGGTAGTAAGGTACTCACTATATTTGTAATTAGTACTTAACATTATTAGCATACCGTAACATTATTAATGCTATTATATTAGTAATTTTTTCTATACTTGAACCAATTAAAATTTGAAGCAGAAATAATAAATAAATATGCGATTTTGTTTTTAATCTAATAGCTGGCAAGTTACCCTAAAATAACAATAAAGTTTTAAACAGTTTAATCTATTATCTAAACCATCCTTGAATCGTCAAAATCTGTTTGGTATTTTTTGATTCTATTAGTCTCAGCATTCGCTAGTCAGCAATATACTTTGTTTTGTATATTATAATTATATAATCACTGGTGTTACCCGTTGCTTCTATTTGAATACTTTTACGACCCATCGGCCATCCGGGAATTCCAAATATAATATGTGTCAGCATTTTGTGCCAATTGATCAAAAACTTTGAATTTGTATTTTGCATAACATTATGCATCCTCAAGGCCTTTATGGCTTTATATATAAGTATATATAGCCCGAGTACCCGACCACTGGCGTAGCCAGGATTATGAAATGTGAGAGGAGGGAGTTAAGTATTAATTAAATAAAGTTTTGTACAGTTTTCGTATAAATAATATAATAAATACCCCTCCCCCCTGGATACGCAACTGAACCCGACTACATAATAAATATTTGAGCTGAATATATAGGTATTACTATTTAGTATTTTATCTATTATCTAAACAAAATAATATTTGATTCTAATTTTTAAGTAAAAATTAAATTTATTCGTGAAGCCGTGAGCCACGTAAGTATAGCAATATGTAGGGGTTGAAAAAATAAACTATGGCGTACCTACTTAAATGTATGATAAAAATTAAAAATTGTGAAAATTATATGATTAATAAATACCTAATTTAAGAAATATAATCATGTCAGGAAATTCCCAAAAATTAAATTTTGAAACAAGGTTATAACAAATAAGGTATTAATCTACTCAAAAATATATTGATATTTTAAAAAATTCTAAAAAATATACTATTTGACTTAGTTTATTGACTATTTGAAATTTCGTCCAAAAAAATAAAAATATTTTTTTTTATATTGTAAGTGTAACGCAAGTGAAAAATTTAAAAATATTGATTAAAACAAGTTATTTTATCTGCCAGGTTTTCCTGTTGCATCCTGTTACGCGCAAGTGGTAAAACTGATTTTTGTGATGACCCATATAGGGGAAGAATAAGGCCATAGGGGTTATCCATAGATATATACTTCTATACTTCGATATTATAGTATTATAGTATATATCTGTGGAGTTATCTGAACCACTATAAATATATAAAATCAAATTATAAAAATAATAGATTAAAAAGATAGAATATTAAATAGATTATGCCGGATTGCACAAAACATTTAATGAATCAATAGTGAGCTAATGGTCCCTTAAACAAGATTAAGTGGCCCGTGATTGGTCCATTAAATTTTTAGTGAATCATTAAATTAAATAAATTGTTTATGCAACCCAGCATTAATATTATTAATTCATAATTGTAATTTCAGATTTCTATGGGTCTCTATATTTAATATTGATAAATTAATGAATCGTTGCTGTAGCATACTTGTTTGCTTGTTCAGTAGTTCAGAAAATCGTAGCTAATTTATTGTATGGCTGGAAATAGGTATATTATATTATAGGCCAGTGGCGAACCCAGGGGGGTGGACCCAGGGTCCAGACCCAACCAAGCCCGGATTAAGACATATTGAGGCCCAGGGGCCAAAGTTTTAAATGAGGTCCTTGTACGAAAAAAAAATATTAATGTATATAATGTGTTCCGGGGTGAAGTGACCAGCCGACGTCATATAAAAGTATACCAAAAACGATAAAGAAATAGCCTTTAAAGATTGGGTCTAACTTTTTTATTTTTAGAGTTATGGGCAAACTTTTTTTTATCAAAATCATGCATATCACGCATTTGTCTATGTATTTTCAGAAGTATTTAACATTTTTATGTATTTTTTTTTTATTTTAAAGCTATTTAATTGTCCTATCAACACTTCAAAATACGCAATTGAACTAGAAATGCACTAATTATTTTTATTAAATTAAAAAAGTAGAAAAAAGTTGGCAAAAATTAGCATTTTTTAAAGGAAATCGTGTATTATTCCAAATAATTTATTACTTGGTATGGGTTTTTTGTATTTTGTATTATTCTGCTGAATTATACTGAATAACACATTAATATACCTAGAATACCTTGAAAGTTTGGTTTTCATAATATATTATTCCTGTTAATCGTTACAATTTTAGTTTTCCTAGGATTGAGTAGGTTAATTGGTCGTCACTCGTTTAATTTTATACTATTCGGTAAATTGTAGTGGTCATTATACAAAAAACAAAAACTCATAGTCAATAATAAATTATTTGGAGTAATGTACAATTTCCTTTAAAAAATACTAATTTTTGCCAACTTTTTTCTCTTTTTTTAAATAATAAAAATAATTAGCACATTTCTTGTTTAATTGCGTATGTCAGTTGATAAGACAATTAAATAGCTTTAAAATAAAAATAAAATTACGTCAAAATGTTGAAAAGTTTTGAAGATACATAAACAAATGCGTGATACGCATGGTTTTGATAAAAATAAGTTAATTGCTTATAACTAAAAAAATAAAAGTTAAATTCAATCTTTAAAGGGGTATTTCTTTCATCATTTTTGGTATATTTTCATATTATGACGTTGGCCGGTCACTTCACCCTGGAACACAATGTATATTATTTAATATTTTTTTTTCCGTACATGCAAGGGCCTCATTTAAAACATATTGGATATATAGGCACATATCAATAAATAATGAATAATGTATTTATGTATCACTTTATTTATAAATTATAATTTACAAGCTTTTTTCCATGCTAAATAATAATCGATTTTTTTTAAGTGATTTATTTAGTGTTACATAGGCACATAGCCTATAACAAAAAAAGTAATGGACAAATGAGAGGCCCCTAAATAAATTCTAACTTTTGAGGCCCGGGGGCCATGCCCCCCCCCTGCCCCCTTAATCCGGGCTTGGACTCAACCCCGACCCCTTGGCTTATATCATAGTTTTATTTTTATTTTTAAAAGTTTCCCTAAAATGTTGATCGAAACTTATTAATTAGATTGATTATTACTTATGAGATTAATGTGAGACAATATGACTATACGTCTATACAATAATTTAATTGGCATAATAATAATAATTAATTGACATACATGTATGCCATGCATTGTAAATATAAATTTAAAAAGGTGGGCAAGTGGGTGTCGCTGTGCTGTACAGTAGGTTACAAGTGGGTCACTGTAATGGATGGTGTTAAATTTGAATTCAATGATATATCATTGTTTACGAAAAACGATTCTGAGCGGAGCCGGTATATCATTCTAGGTAGGTAGGGACATATTATATACTTAACTATATTGTATTAAAAAAAAATTGACCTATAATAGGTAGCTATAATAAGTTCCAAATTAATCATATCACAATATCCATTATTCAGTTAGGTACTTATAACCAGTAGCGCAATTATCGGGAGTGTTGGGTGTGCAATTCACAGGGGCCCCCGATTTTTGGGGCCCCGAGATCTCATGTACGATATTCCTACTATAATGTATAATATACAAAATAATATAATATAATCTATTAATCTATATATATATAATATATTATAAAATAGGAGCCTCTTTTTTGTATGTACGAGCATATCTCGAAAAGAACTCTACTTATTTTAATGTTTTCACTAGTAAATCGGTCGAGTCACGGGGAAGGTTTTAATGTATAATAATTTTGTTTGGTAAAATGAATTGGGTGCCGGGTGGCCGAAAATAATAACAATCTATGTCTATATATATAGTACAAATAAATGTTTGTTTGTATGTCATTGATCTCCTCCTAAACCAGTAGACATTTTTTGTGTGTTTTTGAGAAAGTCTCTGAATGGTTTAGATTCACTATTAGACCCAGTTGGTTCAACCCGGAGAGGTATTTT
>NC_042494.1:106572999-106587377 GCF_005508785.2 Acyrthosiphon pisum
CTGTAGATACATGAACATTTCACTGAATGTTATTTTATCAATTCTTATACTTGATAACATTTTCAAAATATTTTGACTTGTTTATGGTCAATTTCATATTTCTATTTTTTTATTTTTTTTTTTATGAATATCAATAAAGTTTTATTTGTTGGGCCAAAAAGAGTAAAAATAAAAAAATTAATACAAGGCTCCTGATATATTGTTACAATAGTAGTTGAAATTTATTAAGAATACATAGGCACAATTTTTTTTATAAGCATTTAAAACATTGGCGGATATCCGTGGGGCTGGGGGCTTAGCCCCCTTGATAGCCACTAAGCCCCCTCAAAACTATTTGCCAAATTATAAAATTACTGTACAGTTCAGTGAAAACATTTTAAGAAACATTTTTTTTTCCAAATATAGGTATACCTATCGTACATTTCAAATGTTAAGCGCACATTTATCTTATAATATTATACACACATCAGATTATAATATACCTATACAATATTTTATATCATACATTTTGTATTTTATACTATACATTAGTACATATATTTTGAAATAGGGTAGTATAATAGCAAAAATAATTTCTTAATTATATATTTTAGGACTTATTGGGTATCAAAAAACAATAATTTAAATTCGGAAATGAATGTAGCTAAAAATTGCTCAAATAAAGGCACCGCCAATTTGGGTATTGAAGATTAATTGAAAACTACAAACAGCAGAGAAATATTTCCGAATTTATACAAATTGTTACAAGTAGCACACACTTTGCTTGTTAGCTCTGTAACGTGTGAGCGTAGTTTTTCAGCTATGCGTAGAATGAAAACATGGGTGAGAATTTCTATGCTCCAAGATCGGTTTACTAATCTTTTTATAGTTCACATTGAAAAAGACCTGACTAAAAGTATTGAAAGTGAAGATATTATAAATTAATTCTCAAAACCCTCCAGAATGCTAGTTTTAAAATAAAATATTCATTACCTATTATTATATTGTTATTAACTAAATATTGATATCGATATGTTAATTTTCTTTTATGCATTATCGATGCATTGTATAATTTTGTAGTATCAATAAAAAATAGATTTTTTTGGATAGGTAAATTAAAATTTGAATATTAATGTTTATAGTTGATAAATAATTGAACACTAAAAGGAGTGTGGGGGCAAAGCCCCTACTTTTAGATTTATTTAAATAATTGTAGCCCCTCAACATTTTCAATGGATACCCGCTAATGATTTAAAGTTCGAATTTTGACAACATTAATAAACAAATTTTAAATTTAAAAATTATTTTGTAATTATACCTACATTTATAAAATGTTCAAGGTTTATAGCTTAGGATTGAAAATTTAAAACAAGGTTCCACGTAAATAGGTAAATAAATTACTTTATTCACAATAATATTATCAAATATACTCACTAATATCATAGGCTGACTGACCGTATTAGCTCAGAATTGTTTTTCTTATACAATGGTATTATATCATTGAATTCAAATTTAACACCATCCATCACAGTGACCCATTTGTAACCTACTGCACAGCAGAGCGACATCCACTTACCCACTTTTATTTCTTTGAAATGTGGTTTAGCAGTGGCAATGATGTAGCCAGGAATTTTTTATAAGGGACTTTAGGGTTTTTGTAAATCATTTTTTAAATATAATATTATAATAGATATAGGATAAAATAAACACACTCAATTTAGGGGGGGGGGGGGGCTATAGCCCTCCTTAGCTCCGCTTGTTGAGGTAAGGTTAAAAAAGTGGGTTGGCTGACCTAATAACGAATAATTCGTCAAAATGATTTTATTAAATGTTATCTACTATATATAGTGAAGTACTGAAGGTCTGGAGCACATGTTGATCTATGCATAGATGATAGATCTAAAATGTTTGATTTAGTTTTTAATCTAATACATAATATATCTACCTAGGTACTCAATCCCACATTAAAAAAAAATCTTCTTGACTTGACATCAGCCCATTAATTATTTTAAGTTTTAACTAGGTAGGTACCTTTTATTAAGCAATAAACATATATTATAACATCTCATGTATGGCTAATGGCTATATATAAGTATTTAACTACCTATATAGGTGTAGTTGAGCAATTTGTAATTTCAGACTTATACATAGATTTTTGCTCCACTTTATAATTTTATAACAAACATGATATGAAAATAATGTAGGTATTCCTAAAAGTATTGTGAGGGAGAAGGGTTAGGGATATTACATAATTATTGTGTTAGAAGTTTAAAAGGTATTACACAAAATAATAGTAAAAACTATTGTATGGTGGGATTATGGGATTAGGGCACTTATATGTTGTAAACGTAGATATTATTCAAATTAAAATTCCTTTGAGGTGTTCTGATTTTATTTAATTACGGATAATTAGCATTCAAATAAAACAAGTTCAACACTAACATAATAATCATTAGTCAATACATTTTTAATCCTTAATATTATATAGTACCTAAGATTTAAAATTAATTTATTCATCATTAGTATCTTTGTTATATATCAACATTCAATGCAAAGTTATATAACAACTAATATTTAACGATATATTTATAAGAATACCTATTTATATTTTTTCCAATTTTATTTTATGAACAGCTTTCTTATTTGGTAACTATTTCTAAATACCTTCACCATTATTATAACTATTTTACTCGAAGAAAATCACTGCTTACTAGTTACAGTTTAATGTTATAAGTAAATTCTAAAAAAAAAATTTTTAATGCTATCACAGTGTCATATATTTGAAGAAAGTACCTACTGTACCTAAATATAATATCGTCAATTTATATAACATATATGTAAACATTCCCCCCACTAATGAAAATTTCGGTGGGCGCCCTTGACCATCTACCAATATTAAGGTAGGTTATATCAATATAATGTCTTATAAGTTATAAGTAGGTTATAAAAACCATAACGATATAATTAATAGAACTGCAATTAGATATAAATAATAACTATATATATACTATATGAATTATCTTTATTTAAGTTATATTTTATATAATTCATTATAATAGATGTTGACTTCTGATGGTATATAATTTTAATAATATTTTAGTTTCTTAATTTCTTAAAACCTGTGGTATTTTTTGTAAAACGAAAAAGTTCCGAGTTTGATGATACAACAATATTTCATACAAGAGTTTAAATTGCTGAATTATCATTTCACGGCGCTATAGTAAGTTCAGTGTATTTTTCTTTATATAAAATAATAAAATAAATTTAAGTGATACTAAAGAATAAAAAGTTTATATTATATTATTTTATCCTTGTAAAACATAAACTTGAAGTTAGCAATGTTTCAGAATATTATACAAAACATTGTTATATTGAAAAATATGTCTGCAATTTAAACAATTGTATATTGTATAATTAGTTAATAATTGGTAATTATTTTATACCTTTTATAACAAAAACCATATCTACATAATAATTTATATATAATTTTATGATTATAAGCACTGCCATAACTGGTTAATATATGTCAAATAGTTAAGTATTTAATTAATTATAATTTGGGTAACACACTAACATTATATACTATATAGTAATGCACAATATATACTTAATACTTATGAATTAAATTTAATTGTAATAACACATAGTCACAAGACGTACAATATACTAAAGAAAATTATATAGGTACAACATTAAATAAATGTACGATAATCAAGTGTATAAAAAAATATTAATTTATGTTATGTGGAAACATGAGTTTAAATCCCAAAATAGTTTTTTGGTTTTATAATAGTTAATTTATTGATGATTATATTTTGAATTATGATAATTAAAATGTTATTTTTACTCAAATGCATGCTATATTTTGTTTTGGAAATAGTTTTAATATTATAACCCTATTTGTATTTTATTTTTAATTAACTTAATAAACACGCCTAAAATGTTGAATATAAGATGAAAACAGATAATTTCCACTTTTACAATTTATGAAGTATAATGAGTATAGATTATAATACTATATATCTCATCAGACTATACAAAGTAATAGCAAGATCTATCATAACGTATGCATGCAAAACATGGCCAATAAGTAATAGCGCTTGAGAACGAGAAAAACTGGCTTTAGTAGAAAGAAAGTTTCTAAGGAAGATATGTGGACCGAAATTAAATAATTAAACACAGAGCTGATATGAAATAAGATTAAACGAAGAAATATGCAATGCCTTTGGAGAACCAAATATAATTGGAGTAATCAGAGCCAAAAGACTAATCTGGCTACTTGGACTAGGCTAAGTCACATATTAAGGTCTAACATGATTGCAAATGAAGTCCTAAGTTGGAAGTCACGGTAAAAGAGGCACTTAGGCAGACCTAAATAACGATGATTCAATAAAGTCTCAAAGGATCGAACGATGCTAGTAGGTAGTTAAAAACTATAGGGAGGTAGAAATGGACAGAGAGAAATGGAAGGAAGTGTGTATTGTGGCAATGGGCTTAAACAGCCAAAACAAAAAAAAAGTACCTACAATGAATTTTTTACCGTTTGTTTTTAACATAAACATGTTTTTGGGCTGGGTCAAGATATTTTTATTTTCTAACCGATTTTGCGTAACACTTTGTTTATTACCATAGAAACGAATAAAATGTAAAAATTACCTAATTCCCACCAGTTATATATTATAATTTATGGGTATATAATTAATGGTTACTTATTAATACATATTTACGGTTCATACATTTTCTCCGAATTGGAAAATATCGAGTAGCGTGCTACGTTTGTCAATTTAAATACATAAGTACAGACATACTTTTTTATCAAACCCTTGACCATTGCCCATTGGGTAATTTATTACATTGTTATTACTTATTATTTATTACCTATGATATTCAATTGTATAGAAATTAAAAACGAAATGTTAACAATTTACTATTTAGTTTGTCCTCAACAATTTATATTTAATGACAATAAAACAAAAACAAACAATTTTAAATAAGATTGTCCATTTAAAATGAATATTAAAATTATAATTTAGATCATCTTCAATAGTCTATTTTATCTCGCGAGTCAGTCAGTGTATAAATAAGGTCAAGGAAATAAGATTTTTCCTCTCTTATAGGAATAATCAAGGTTAGGTTATTAAATATACTAAAATAACAATTATTTTTAGGTACCTACCTAATTTCAATTTTTATATAATATTTTAAATTGTGGTTTAATGAATCAATTATATGTAACCATATATTTTGTTTTAATTTTTTTTATGAAGACAATAAATTACAAAGATTCAAGTATTCCACAACTGTGGATCTACACTATTTTTCCCAAACTCTTTAAGAATTATAATAATTTGTGCATTCTTTTTAAATACAAGGACATTGTATACAATTAAAATATAATTATTTTTTTATAAATTAAAATGCATTTATATTGATTTATATTATTAAACACAAACGAAATCAATAACAACTTGACAACTACGAATTGTTAATAGATTGAAAGATATAATATCATTTTTTTGAATAAAAAGTCATGGCCGGTAGCGCGTCTGGGCCCCCGGCTGTATTTGTATCGAGGGGCCCCGATTGTTCTATGAATATTGGATATTGAATATTGTTATATAATAAACCATTATAATAAATTTATAATACTATTATCATTTTATCAAAAAATTCTGATATAAAGCAAATCAATTACACAATTTGAATAGTATTAAAAATATTAAGTTGTATAATATTATAAGGTATTATTTATATTATTTATAAAATCTTTTAGAACTCTAAATAATTACTATAACTGTGTATTTAACTTAAATGTGTATCTTAAATAAGGAAGTTTTAAAAAAAATATAATTTTTTGAAATAACATTTTTGGGGGCCCTTCTGAATTAATGCATCCGGGGCCCTTTAAGTACCTACCAAGCGGACACTGTTTATAAGTTAAAAGTTAAGGTATTATATAGAAAGTTATGAAAATAATTAACATCGAAATCTAATAAGAAATATTTATTCTAATATAATTTAAATAAAAATGCATTCATGCATTTCAATATTTAACCAATATGATTTCGCACCCTCGTATTTAATGATCTCTGACTCCGGCTATACATGTTGGTCTGTCTATATTATACACTTTGTTTAAAAAAACGTATTGACTACTGGTAAAATAAAATACACTAGCAAAGCGTGTTGGAACTTTTGTCAATAGCTCTGCTTTTAATGTCTGACCATAGGTATAGTTATTTTTATTACAGATAAATAATAGAAACTTTAAAATATTACATTTCCATTAAATATTCCGGATAATATTAATATATAGACATATAGTACTGTAAACATAATTAATTATAAACTAATTACACAAATATTTGAAATATAATACAATGTTATATACAATAGACATCTTTGATAGTTAAATGTGGGATGAAATACATATTATAAATTAATATAATAATACGGAGTATGAAAGTACGACTGTTTTGAAGTGATTTTATTTTTAAAAAAATGTTATAATACCAATTATGCTAAATAGCAAATAGAAGCAAAATTTAGATTGCTTTTTCATTATTTAAAATTGAAATGGTATTGTGGTTAAGTGTCCCTCTATAGTCTATAATAGCCTTCGTTTATACCAGCCTATGAAGTTGAAGGTTGCTGTAGCCTATGACGTTCCCGTTCCACTCGATCAGGTTTTCCAACAGAGCATAACATTCTTTCCCTAGTACAAAGAAAACGAAATTCTGAAATTTGGTACCTATACAATATCTTGCGTATACCTGGTATCAATAATATCTCGAATTTTGTTATATTGATTTTAAAAAAACAATTGGCTAACACGATTTGGGGGGAGGAGGAAAGAAAGCCTCTCACCTTGACTTTTTTTTCAACTAAATAAATACGTGAAAATGTTTATGTACTGCAGTTAATTGAAACCTCTAAATAGCGGACACTCTCGTTCGCTGAAATTGTATCCACTATCCCGAGGTATCCGCTTTTCAGAGGGTTCAGTAAGGGGCGTTCTCATGGAGGGGGGATCATGGGGTTCAATTGACCGTATTAATTTTATTTTTTATTATAAAACAAATAATGCATCTTTATAATGTAGGTAGGTACTTGTCGAATTATATTACCATACAATTTCCCAATTCGTATTTTATCGTTAAATGCTTCCAACTTCGAATATGTACACTGCCCCACAGTTGCCGATACTTTTAATATACTTTTAATAGGTACTCAAAATATAAATTTGTTTTTTAGGCTTTCAGTGTTTATTTTCTGGAACTTATTCAGAAAACTTTGATGAACTTGTTGAAATTTACCTCGATACTGATAAGCTAACAGTTAAAAGCTTAAAGCTGAACTACATATATGTTATACCAAACTGAATAAGCATGTAAAATATCCAAAAAAAGTTGAGACAATGTGATAAAGAAATATTTCCCAATATACATTTTCTATTAAAAATTCTATGCACTTTACCTGTTTCAACATCCACCCCCGAGAGAACTTTTTCTTATTTCAAAAGGTTGAAATCTTATCTACGAAACACAATGACTGAGGTATTTTCTGGATATTAAAATAAAAATTTATATCAATTTTTATAACATTTTTTTTGTTTTTAGACTCGACTTAATGGCTTAGCTATGTTAGCTGTTCATAAAGAAATTCCACTAACAGCAGAAGAAGTTTTAAATGAATTGAGCAAAAAATCAAGAAAACTAGATTTTGTTCTTTAATTTTTTAATGTATTAGCAATATAATATTTAAATCTATAAATAATTGAATTTGTTGTTGATTAAAAAACAAAACAAAAAAAAAGGTCGTTAGGTAAAAGACGAGCTTCTTCAATTTTACTTGAACCCCCCCCCCCCCGCATAAATTTTCTGAGCACGCCCCTGGGTTCAGTAGGAAGTGTGTAGTTGGTTCTCAAGAAAACATCCGCTATTTAGTGGAGTCCGTTAAGAGAGTACCTATTCATCGTATATAATATGTATAAGTAATATGTTTTTTTTAATATCACCTCCGACCACCCTTCCAACAACATATTCTATCTACACCACTGTAATAGTGCATACAAATAGTATGGCAGCCAGGGGCGCCATTTGGGGGGGGGGGCAGGGTGTGCACTTGCACACCCTGTAATTTTTTTGTCCACAATTGGCCTAGGCCTAATTAATACTATGGCCAGATGGCCTTCAGTTTGCCAATCTTTAATTGTGCATGCACCGCAGCTATTCACTGATAATCATAAATAATATTATAATATTGTGTTCTTTAATTTGATAATTGATAAAATGATATCGGTATCACTTTATCCACTGGCACACACAAATATGTGTAAATGGTAAGTGGATACTGACAGGGGCGGACTGGCTATTTTTGGCCCGGGGTGCAAAATTAATTAGGGGCCCGTAATTTTTTTTCAAACCTACCTATATTAAGAAAGAGCCCTTTTTTTCATAAGTAAATATAAAAAAAAAATAAGAATAACATGTTGTTTATTTGTAGAGATGTTGAAATATGTTATTTTATTTTGTATAATACCGTATTATACCAGTATTATACCATATACTGACTGTGGTAATCGGGGGCCCGGATCATAAATACAAACGGGGGCCCGGGGTGCTACTTGGAGTATAGCACCCTGGGCCAGTCCGCCCCTGGTTACTGATAGACAAAAGACATAATAATAATAATATGCGTCTATTCTATCTAAAAATATCTTTACTATACACTATACAGTATATACACAGAATGTATGAACGGTAAAATGTAATGTGTTAACTATAAAAATATGTTTTTATTAAGTATGTTTTTGATACTGTAATGAATCTGTAATGAAAAACTGAAAACACTAGAAACGTTTTTTTAACGATTGGCCTGGAGGTGGGAAAAAATTGGCCTCTTTAATTGTTTGCACACCTTTAAAAAAAACTGAAATGGCGCCCCTGATGGCAGCCCGCAGCACAATATAGGGGAGAGGGGGGAAGTTGACTACCTTAAGGTTTGGTTAATTATCCTGCTACAAGCAATGGTTAGATTATCTTGAATTTTTTTACATGCAATTTATAGTTTACTAAGAGTAAATGGTAATTTTTTGGTTTCTTAATATTTAGTATGTACCTTATGTTTAAATAATAATATAAGTATGTAAGTTTGTCAATTTCATCAACTTGCTTGTTGAAGCAAGAATCTTGCTGATGACATCTCAATGGGGCAAGTCGACTTCTGATTTGATTCTGTCGAATAACATCTTATAAATCTCAATTAAATCTTTTAAAATAACTTTAATCAGTAGGTATATAATATTAATGTAGAAAAATATATTAATATCAAGATATAATTTGTTTTGTATAACTTTTTTTGGGTCTAAACTCTAAGTACATAGGTACACAACTTGATAAGCTTCATCGACACATAATATAGAATCTTCAAATACTTTAATAATCTTACAAATAATTAAAAACCATATTTTAATAGCATCACGTGACTTTCTTATCAAGTATATAGATACATTTGTAAATCATAGGAAGCTCTAAATGCAACCAGGCAACATCTATTATAATCTATATATATAAAAATGGAGCGTGAAAAATGTACGATTACCTCAGTAATCGAGTACGGCTGATCCGAATTGGATCAAATTTTTTTTAAGATATTCGTAATTGCCAGGAGAAAGTTTTTACAAAAGAAAATTTTAGGGAAATCCACCGGAAAAGTAGGAAATCTGGATGTAAAAAATACAACAGTGTATTATATATTGGTTGCTATAGGTTAAACGGGCGTGTTTGTAGATTAGTATTATTATTTTTTGTCAATATATATATATATGTAATATGTATATAACATAATATGATCAATATGATCATAATCATAATATGATCAATTAATACAAAATACTTATGGTGGATTAATATTATTAATCCACCATAAGTGGAATACGACAAACTTGGTATAACTTTGATACTTTAGAGTTAAATCATACACTTACGTACAAACAGCACGGGGTCCGTGATCTACCATAGGTAGATTGCCTACCTGATAATATTCTGCTGCGAATCAGAATTTTTATTCCGGGCAACAGAAAAGTTAAGATACATTTTGAACACCATACACCGAATATTAAATAACAAATTGAACAAAGTTTGAATCATATAGAGTTGGTACATTTAACGGGCAACGATGTGCACGGGATCAGCTAGTATTTTATATAAATTATAAAATCCAAATTCCACTCACTCACTCACTCACTCTTCGCTACATATCAAAAACTCTAAACGTACGAACCTAAAATTTGGAATATAGTGGTTCCTCTAATGATCTAGATAAAAAAGAATTTTCTGATAGGTATAGGTACGCATATGAAAGAGGTTGTCAAACAGGAATCTTGAGATTCACGGTGGAAATTGAAACTTTTTTTTGTTACTGGTTACCATTGGTTGTAAATTATACCTAATAGTATAATAGTAGAAATTAGTATTTTTTTTTTATGTGTGTGACGTTGGTTTTTCGGGTAAATCAGGTACATCTCATTACAAGCATGCATCAAATTGTCGCGTCTATAGCATCAAATAAAGAAACTATATCTTAAAACCATGTGTGTAGCTTATATATACAAAAACTACTCAATTGAATTTTACGAAAATCTCAGAGATGTCAGAAAAATTTAGAGAGTAAGTATAGTTTAATCCACGTTAAAAAGTATATACCAAGTGTTAAATCGATTCCACGGCTTGTGGTTGCCCATCTAGGTCGAATTACTTCTTAAAGCTAAATACACTGACGCCAATTTGTCCGTTAACTGAGGTACACTCAAACCAAGATACACCTATATAGCGTATATTATACTATATAGAATTTGCCACAAAAAAAAAACTACACACCTACGAAGCCGGGATATTCAGTCATAGTATCTTATATTTTATAATATATTTATAATTTCTTTTTCCCAGTACTTGTTCCCATGGCACATCTTACTAGGACTAAATCATAATTTCCTATGATAGTTTTCTAATACGAGCGATGCATTAATGCATTATTATAGCAGTGGTTTTACAAGGACTTGAATGCAATTTTATTTTTTGTGTGTCTATATTATCAACTTTTAGAGCAGTAAACATGTTTAAATCTTCAACTTTAATGGTCGTTTCTTATAACTAATTGAATCTTAAGTTGGTATTTTAAAGGGTCAAAAGTAAGTAATTTTAAATATTTGGGAAAACTAACATATAACGGTGAGAAAACTGGAATATTTGCGCAACACCTGTTTTCAACAATATCTGTCAAAAAAATGTTTTTCGTTTGTTGTAATTCGTAAAGTTTGATATTTAATGCAACGCGTCCCTTTGACCCTTTATAACTAACTATAGTTGTTTTTACAGCAACTCAAAATATTGAAAATACACAGACTACATTTCTTTATAAATATTTAAAGTTCATATTTCTTCAAAATATGTCGAAATCACAAATACAGTGAAACTTCAATATTACTAAGTCTCATGATCCATGGAGCATAAAACAAATTCGTATTATAGAGAATTTCGTTAAATAGAATTGAATAAATTTGGTTTCAATTTGGTTTGTTTCTCAAAAATATTTCGTTACACAGAAAATGTTGTAAATGGCGAAGTTCGTTATAAGGAAGTTACACTGTATGTATATTAAAATAATTTTTCTAGTTAAAAAATCATAATATATTGTATTAAAAAAAATTAAATTCCGGAGGTTTGAAAATTGAATAAAAGATTCCTAGCTTTTCCTATATTAGAATTTAGAATTGCAAAAAAGTTTATTAATCTATAAAAATATCAAGATTTAACTATATAATATAGGTACCTAAAGATGAGAATATATATATATTAAATATTAAATATATTATATACATATAATATATATTATATAATACTAGGTAGCTGATCCCGTGCACTTCGTTGCCCTTTTAATGTTCCAACTCTATATGACTCAAACTTTGTTCAATTCGTTATTTAATATTCAGTGTATGGAGTTCAAAATTTATCTTAACTTTTCTGTTACCCGGAATAAAAATGTTATCAATCTACCTGCGGTAGATCGCGGACCGCCTTGCTGTTTGTACGTAAGTATATGATTTACCTAATTCTAAAGTATCAAAGTTATACCAAGTTTGTCGTTTTTACTTGATTCCCCACCTACTAAGGATTAATATAATCAATTAATACAAAATCTTAACCGTGCTAAAATCCGATGAATAATAAAAAAACAAATTTAACCCTTTTTTAATTAGCCTATCGGCTATCTTCTTCCCAGAGGTCTAATCTACACACAAAATGCATTAATATATTATATATCTATCTATTATAATATTATAAAGCTGAAGAGTTTGTTTGTTTGTTTGTTTGTTTGTTTGAACGCGCTAATCTCAGGAACTACGGGTTTGAATTGAAAAATTATTTTTCTGTTGGAAAGTTCATTTGTCGAGGAAGGCTATATAACATCACGCTACGACCAATTAGTAGAAGTGCTCAAACAGGGATTTTGAGATTTACGATGGAAATATTTGTTTATAAATGCATGCTATTGGTTACGGGAGAAATAATTAATAGAAATAGTATTTATTTATTATTGGTTGCTATTGGTTAATCGGGCGGATCAGGTACAAGCATCAAATCGAATTTTCGCAAATTGCCTACCAGGGTGGCTGAGTCGTACTTACTGCCATAGGCGCAAATAGCGTTTAAGATTTGGGGGAGCTAATAGGGCTAATAGGGCCTTACTTTGATAATATTGAATAAGCTTAAAACAAAATGTAGGAAATGTTTGGGGGGGCTATATGGACATTTTTGGGGGGGGGCTAGCCCCTAAAGCCCCTCCCTATTTGCGCCTATGCTTACTGCAGTGAGTTACACCAAAAAAAAGTTGAACAATTACAATTTTTTTAAGAGTTGTCATTTTTTACGGACCATGAAGTGAGCAGGATCAGCTATATTATATATAAATGAATGTTTGTGTGCAGATCTCTGGGAAGAAGATAGGCTAATTTAAAAAGGATTAAATTTGGTTTTTTTATTCATCGAATTTTAGTACGGTTAAGTTAGGATTATGTATTAATTGATTATATTATATTAAAATAAACTTGGTATAACTTTGATACTTTAGAGTTAAATCATACACTTACGTACAAACAGCACTGGGTCCGCGATCTACCGCAGGTAGATTGCCTACCTAAAAATATACTGCTGTGAATCAGAATTTTTATTCCAGACCACAGAAAAGTTAAAATAAATGTTGAACACCATACACCGAATATTAAAAACGAATTGAACAAAGTTTGAGTCATATGGAGTTGGTACATTTAACGGGAAACGAAGTGCACGGGATCAACTAGTTATAATATAAAGTAATAATAATGATAATAAGTTTATTTCCCACCAAGAAAGATAATACAATGTAATAATTAGCATCATATGAAAAAATAATTATTATTATATTATAATAAACCTATTACCTATAACTATATTTGACGTTTTCAGCAGAAACTAGTTCAACATACCCCGATACCCGTATTTCTAATAGAAAAATAAATTATTAACGGTAATTTAAACAAATTATATAATAACCTTAGAAATAGTGTCTGGCACACCGTTTCCGTTCAGAATCGTTTTTCGTATCTAATGATTTATTATTGAATTCAAATTTAACAAATGTATCAATGACCAGGGACGATCTCAAAAAAAAATCATGGGGGGGTGTAATCTTCAAAATTGCAATCTTTGAAATTCAAAATTTTTGTGACCTATTAAGTTATTTTTAGTTACATTCTGTAAATTTATAATTTTTTTATTACCTTGTTTCAATTTTTAGTTTGAAATTTTGAATTCAATTTTAAGTGGAAACTTAGAAATACCTAACTTATTTTAAATTTATATCAGATTGAAATAACGTCAACAAATATATGAAATAGGTAATAATTATAATTCATCACTTATTTTTTATTACAAAATGGTTATAAAATGAGTTACAGTATTTAAAATTTTAAAAACTATTATGAATTATAATTGAACCCTGCGTTGCTTCAGCGTTGCCCATTTGTGTACAAGATCATCGATATCCAAACTATCTGTTATGTCTTTTTCACAACTCAACATCGTCAGTGCGTTTAATCGTTGATCAGCCATTTTCGATCTTAGGTAATTTTTTATTAATTTTAATTTACTAAACATTCTTTTGTCAGATGCAGTAGTAACAAGAGCAGTCAAAGCTAATTTTAAGCCTTGAAATAAACAGGGTAGGTTTTGAATGAAAAATTACAATTTACAACTCGTGATACTTTCTAAGTCCCAGTAAAATAGAATCGAATAAATATGAAGCTTACCGATGGTGGTATATGTTTTGTATTCCTTTTACTAGCGTCAAATGGGTTTTTC
>NC_042494.1:106587443-106615652 GCF_005508785.2 Acyrthosiphon pisum
CAGTGTACAGACATCAAACATACACATTATGTACGATACATGGTAATCGGTATCTTCGTCTGTTGAGTGTTTCTTCGAAACACGATTATCGCGTATTTGTATAGTTAAGTTTTGGTACCCGTACCCTCACTTGATAACGTATTATACCTATAATATTATACTCGCCAGCCACAACCGTCGCCGCAATGACGAATGCGATGACGGATGACAGAAATAGACGGTTTATCGATTTTCTACTTTATTTAAATATAATATATGCATGATATAATATTATTATCTTATGCAGTTATGCCGACTGCCGATTCTCGCATTACGAAAATATTGAGTTAAAACAATATTAACATTTAAACAATTTATTTAATTTTCTTTTCCTCGTCTTAAAAAAATTGGTTTAATTCAGGTGAAAATAAATTCCATTTTGCCGACTGAAAATCAAATATTGCCGAGTGGGGGGGTGTAACACCCCCTCATGACCCCCCTTCGGTTCGTCCCTGTCAATGACAAGGTACACTCGACACCTACGACCTACCTACTTCACATCTGACAACAGAGCGACTTCCGTGTCCCCTACGGCCTTACCTGGTTCGCAACTATATGTCTATTCTTTTAGTTATTGAAGTGAGCTTTTAATTATTTTGCTTAGCCCCATAATAATATCATCATCTGTAAATTAAAATAATTGATAGGAATAATCCACTCCAATGAAATAATGAATCGCGTATAAGAAATATGTAATGAGTAGGTAGTCTTAAGTTTTAACATTCATGTTTCATTAAAATGCAAACAGATTTAGTAGATACAATTATATAATATATACTTATAAGGCTATAACATAATTAATATTATATAGGTATATGTGCGGTATATCTTAATCGATTATTTTCGAGTTATTATAGTGAGCTAGTGTACAGTGTGTACTTTTGATGTCATACGATGTATGACCTTATTGAATTTACATCAGTTTATTGTATTGAATTCATAAAATTATATTAAATATGACTTAATGTTTATAGTTTATAAATATGTTTTAAGTATTAAGTATATAAGTAGGTAGTCATATATGTATAGTAATTTAATATTAATATCAGATAGGTAAACTATTATCAATAAGTTATTGATATGCGTCTGTGTTTAATTTAAAGCAGTAAACTCTATACACATATTAAATAGGTACTAAAGTTGACATTATATTATTATTGATTAAAAAAGTCTTATCAATATAACTTATTATATGAAATAAAAATGTCATACTATAAATGGCGATAAAACTGTTTTAAAAAAGAGAACCTCATATTATGTAATTGTAAACTTGCAGAGCTTGTTCATTTTGGAACACAACATTTTACATTCATGTTCTAAAATATAGTCTAAATATTGATATTATATAGCAATGCAGCAATGCTAAACCTACTAACAAATATGATAATTAAATAATTCAATGGTTAACAATAAGTTATTCAATAACTTAAAGTATAATATAAACTAATCTAATTTGACTTTACATCGTAGGTAATTACTAATTATAAGGAATTTTAAAAAGAAAAATATAATTGTTTTATCGAGGATTTAATTATACAAATAATTAATTATAATTACATAATTAAAATATCAAATAATTAGAAAGGAAATATCAACATGGAATTTATATAGTTTTTAATGATTTATGTGATAAATAAAATTGGTACCTAGTATCAAAGATGATGAAAAATGTACGTAGAGATATAACAAAATATTAAAGTTACAAAATTTAAATTGATATCAATATTTTTATGTAAATTATACCTATATTTTATATATTATGACAATGTTTGAATAACGAATAGAAGATAGATATGTTCTTGTTATCAGAATATTAATATTATTTTTATACCCTAGCTTGAATTAATTTATACACATAACAAAAATAATAAGCTATAATATTCATTGCTCTTACGATATACGATATGTACAATGGTCAATAATTATATACAGACAATCATTTTACAAAAATTTAGCTTATGATTAATAGTAACTAATATTAGTAATATTATAGACTATAATGCTCTAAACACCTACTAATGACTGTAAAATATGAACTCTGTTGTACCTTCTACCCAGTCTACCTATATACAAGTTGCTACTGTATAGTGCACCATTCACACCTATAGACAATAGTATATTTAAATGTTCTTAATTAATATATTTAACAAAATAGTAAATGCTTAAGTTTCATAATCATAAAATAATATTATAATCAATAATATAGATCATTATATTGAATTACTTGCTGTCTAACTGTATATTATTGATAAATAATGTCAAATAAAGAATTACGATAAAAGAATCGACCAGTTTTCAGTGCCACAACTACCTAGTGTACAAGATGCCCCAAATCGATGTGTTAAAATTAATTGTAAAGCTGTGGCTGAAGAGAACTAATTTAAATTGGGAGTAAAAAGGTGGGCAAGTGGATGTCGCTCTGATGTACAGTAGGTTACAAGTGGGTCACTACTCACTGTATAATGGATGGTTTTAAATTTGAATTCAATGATATAATATCATTGTATAAGAAAAACGATTCTGAGCGGAGACGGAATGCCAGTCCAGGTATAAGACATATTATATTATACTTATCGATGGTATTAAAAAAAAAATTGACCTATAATAGGTACCTATAACAAATTTCAAATTAATCATATCACAATATCCATTAGGCACTTATAAGTTTATAACGCGTTATACATCAACAACAAACAACCGTAATACTATCCTTCATAGATATATTATAATAGTATACTTTAGAAGTTTCAAGTACCCATGAATAATATTGTACAATCACAATAAAATAACTAAAATAGTTAGGTTTTTTAATATGTAATTTCGTCCAAATTTGAACTTAAATTGACTATAAAAATAAACTGTGCTAATGTATTTTTAGATTTTTTGGTAACAGAATAAACTTTTAACGTGGAATCTTGTTTTAAATTTTCAATCCTTAGATATAAAAGTTGACCATTTTATACATTTTTAACTACAAAATAATTATTCAATTTTAAATTTGATTAATTTTGTCAAAATTCAATCTTTAAATGCTTATAAAAAAAAATTGTCCCTATGTATTCTTAATATTTTTCAACTGCTATTGTAACAATATATCAGGAGCCTTGTATTAATTTTTTATTTTTACCCTTCTTGGGCCAACAGATAAAACTTTATTGATATTCATAGAAAAAAAATAAAAAAATAGAAATATGAAATTGACCATAAACAAGTCAAAATATTTTGAAAATGTTATCAAGTATAAGAATTGATAAAATAAACATTCAGTGAAATGTTCATGTATCTACAGTTATTCGATTTTGAATTACAATAAAATAAGAAAATCGCTATACATGAGAAATCGAGTGAATATTCAATGTTGTAAAAATTTGAATTTCAAACGCTCATAAAAATTTAATTTGGCTTTCTTATAGACATTTTTTTTTTGTTAAATGTAGATATAAGGAATCTTTAAATTTTAGATTTAAAAAGAAATATTTTTACGAATTCTTAACTCAAAATAATTTGATAATTTTCGTAATTTTTCCATATTTTGTCAATTTTCGAACTTTAAATGCTAATAAAATAAAACTGTGACTAAGGATTTTTAATATTTTTCAAATGTCATTGTAACAATATAGTAGTAGCCTTGTATTAAATACTCAAGTAATTTTACTCAACAACTACAGTTTTATTGGTATTCGTAGATATGAACAGTTGAAAAAAAATCAAAATATTTTGAAAATTTTATCGTTTATAGAAAATGCAAATATAAACGACCAGTAAAAATGTCATGTATATTGTATATACATATGTTCATTTTTTTCTAGAGTTACACCAAAAACCAAAATCGATTTTGTGGAAAACTAATTTTGCGTAAAATTTGCTGTTTTTTCTTAATTTTTATGTTGTTTTTCCCCGCGCTTTTGAAAATTATTGGGAATTTAAAATTTTGACCTTTATCAGCCATCAGGAGCCTTGTATTAAATTTTCACACATTTTTACCATACAAAAATTAAATTTTATTGACAATTATAGAAAAAAAAAACTATAAAAATTGAAATTCAAAATTGTCCGTAAACAGCTCAAAACAAGTCAAAATATTTTGAAAATTTTATGGTGTATATAGAAAATGAAAATTTAAACATTTAGTCAAATTTTCATGTATTTTCAGTTATTTGTTTTAAAGTTACACCAAAATCCAAAGTTGATTTTTAATAAAATCGACTTAGTAAAAAAATTAGCATTTTTCCTTAATTTTTCTTTTGTTTTTCACGGCGCTTTTAGTATAGAAATTGATAAAATAAACATATGATATATATCTTAAGTGTCTTGGCTTATTCATTTTTGAATTACAACAAAATATCAAAATCGCTACATGATAAATCGAGTGAATATCCAATGTTGTAAAAATATGAATTTTAAATTTCATAAAAATTTAATTTGACTTTTCGGTAGAGATTCTTTTGTTGATAAAGGCAGACAAACATATAAGAAATCTTGTATTAAATTTTCAAATCTTAGACTAAAAATAAATTTTTTATGAATTTCTAACTCAAAATAATTTGCACGTTTTCGTGATTTTTACGTGTTTTGTCAACATTTGGACTTAAAATGCAAAAAAAATTGTGTCGATGGATTTTTAATATATTTCAAATTTCATTGTAACAATATATTAAGAGCCTTGTATTAAACTTTCAAACTTTTTTACCCAACAAATACAATTTTATTGACATTCGTAGAAAAAAAAACTAAAAAAAATGGAATCTGTAAATTGTATCATGTATAGAAAATGCTAATATAAATAACCAGTGAAAATTTCACGGTCATGTGTTTTAGAGTTACACCAAAAACCAAAATCAGACTTTGTCGAAAACCGATTTTGCGTGAAAATTCCCGTTTTTTCTTAATTTTTTTTTTTTTAAATGACTAGGAATTTATTTATTTGACCTCCCCAATGCACCAACTAGATTCACTTTCCCATCGAACAAGATACTGAAGTTGAAAATCGAAGCATTATTTCGACTGCTTATCGTGTAACAGACACAAAAAAAAATTTTAAAAAAAAACACACATCATTGTAAAATCAGAATATTCATCGCTCCGCTCAGAATCTAAATTAACTCAATACCTAATGAATATAAATTAAAACTTGCAAGTATAATATTATTATATTTACAATAAATTTTATATTATTAAAATATCAAATAGGTACAACCAGAATATATTTGCCTACCTACTTAGCATGAACAACTTCGGGGTAAAAACCAAACTAACCTATTTTTTGGCAGTAGGTCACACCACATCTGTGGTCTACAATTAGTACGTTTAGTTCTACAGGAACTGATATCTTAGTAATTTATAATAAAAAAAAAGTTCAAAATGTGGAGTGGTGGGTGCTTCAGCTTCCAAGCACTCCTCCCCCCTTAAATCGACCACTGCTTATAAATGTATTATAATACAACTGCGAGTTATTCACACGTTCACGTGATTCACAATAATATGTGTCATGCGTCCTCGTGTTTTATTATTATTATTTTTTTTAATATAATATAATAGTCCCTATCCAAGAAAATAATATAATAATGTAATTAAACCGTTTATAATCTAGTCAATAGAGACTTAACTAATTTACGTCGTCCATTGTTGATAATTATAATAATATAATATATTATAATATTATTTAATATTTTAAATGATCGAGTTTTATCTATCGGGAGCGATTACAATCGCTCACGTTTACACACACAATAATTATTACGGGTCTGTTCAGTTCAATAAACTTTCTAAATATTATTACGGCGTAGGTACATCAACAACCGGCTAAAATATAATCCTGACAAGAAAATAATTTTTTACACAGAGTTAAAACATGCATAATAATGTATCGATGAAATATTTTGCACCATCGAACCGAAAATGTACAACGGACATTCTATGATTAAAAATAATAATATATAATATTATTATTTTCATTTAAAAGTGTTCAAATTCTAAGAATCATCCGGACCGATAACGGTTAATTAACAGAGAGTGGAGTGGAGTATATTAAATAACAAATATCATATTATATAAATACCAGGTGAATCTATTCACAAGACATTCATTATTTAAAAAACTTAAAACGTTTTAGAAAATATTTTTTTACATATTATTTTAAAGATGTTAAGAAACTTAATTTCTCTAAAATAAGTATATTTTTACTATTTTGTTTTGTTATAATTTTTTATTTTTACTTTTTTATGAAAACATATATTTTTAATTCATTATTTAAAGCAGTTATATTTTTGGGAGTACTTCGATGCAAGTATAAAAATTGAATTTCGGACGAGTAGTTTATAAATTATTATAGTACCTATATTTCAAAGTTTTGATGAGCAGAGTGGAGTTTTGTAAGAAACCCTGCAAAATGTTGGTCAGCACAAATAACTTTTAAATATTTGTAAAGACTAAAGTTGTAACAAATAAATTACTTACCTACCCAAAATTTGATTTTGATAATTAAAAAAGTAATTTTTGTTACGATTTAAAATTAGGTAGGTATATAAAATAAATTGGTTCAAAAACGTAAGTGTTTTCCTAAATAATGAGTGTCTTATATTACATATTTAAATGAATCACCCTGTATACTATATATTATGCAAAGATTGTATAATATACACACATTATTTTTTATATTACCTACACATATTATGTTATTAATTATTTTAACGGATACAACAAATCTAGGAAAAAAATCGCCAAAGCTATACCTAATTGTTGGATACAACTATCAAAAATAATAATTAATATTTAATATTAATAAAAAAATATAAAATTTGAATGGTGATTATTATAATATTGATAAATAGATACATATTATATTAACTATATATGATATTGCTATATAGTTTTTTTTTTATTATTTATACTCGAGTATATAGGCAGTACTTATAGCCACTTAGGTACCAGCATTTAGTAATAATAGTACAGTGAGTACTAAGTAGAAACAGTTAAATTAAATAATGTTTTAAATGAGTCAATGTTTTAAAAATTAATCGTATTCCTGTTTATGAATTCTAACATTTTAAATGATTTGTATGTATTTAGTATGTATAATGAACTACAATAATTATTATTTTATAATAATTGTATGAAATAGCATTATCTAAACTAGAAAGAGTAATAACACTGCATTTATTTACATTTAGTGGGAGTAATTTTGACGACTTCAGGTACCTAACAAATTTGTATAGATTTTATTGTAAAGTTAAAGTATCAGTTGGATACTTTTACTAGTCAAATATAAAACATAATATTTAATTTTAAATATAATATATTAAATTATAATAAAATTTTTATTTCTAATCGGAAACAGTATAACTAATTAATCGTATACGAAATCGATCTATTTATGAAAAGTTGTCCGTTTCATGAAGTGGAAACGGTAAATAATATACTGCGTGTGTCCATAAAACACTTACACAATAATATAATATATTAATACCTATATAAATATTTAAGTAGTTTTAAATATAAAAAAAGATGGGGCAAGTGAGTGTCGTTCTGCGCTGTACAGTAGGTTACAAGTGGGTCACTGTAATGGATTGTGTTAAATTTGAATTCAATGATATAATACCATTGTATAAGAAAAACTATTCTGATCGAAGACGGTCAGTCAGCCTATTATATTAGTAAGTATATTTGATGATATTATTGTGAATAAAGTAATTTATTTACCTACTTACGTGGAACCTTGTTTTAAATTTTCAATCATTAGCTTTAAAAGTTGAACATTTTATAAATTTAGGTATAATTACAAAATAATTTTTAAATTTAAAATTTGTTAAATTTTGTCAAAATTCGAAATTTAAATGCTTTAAAAATAAATTGTGTGTATGAGTTTTTCATATTTTTCAATTATTATCAGCTATAGTAACAAAATATCAAGAGCTTTGGATTACATTTTCACGCTTTTTTAACCAACAAATAACATTTTATTGATATTTATAGAAAAAAAATAATAAAATTGATAATTGATAATGTAAACAGCTCAAAATGAGTCAAAATATTTTTAAAATGTTGTGAAGTATAGGAATTTATAAAATAAACATAAGTGTAAATTTCAAGTATCTACAGTTATTCGTTTTTGAATTACAACAAAATAAGAAAATCCCTCCATGAGATATCAAGTGAATATCCAATTTTATAAAATTATAAACTTCAAACGCTCTTAAAAATTTAATTTGACTTTCTTGTAGACATTTTTTTTATGAAGGTAGACAAACTTATGAGCAATATTGTATTACATTTTCAAATCTTAGATTTCAAATAAAATTTTTTTATGTATTTCTAACACAAAATAATAGACTTGTATTTAATTTTTAAACTTCTTTACTCAACAAATAACATTTTATTAATATTCGTAGAAAAAAAACTAAAAAAATTGGAAACTCAAAATGTCCGTAAACAGTTCAAAACAAATCAAAATATTTTGAAATTTTATCGTGTATGCAAAATGCTAATATTAACATTTAGTGAAAATGTCATGTATCTACTAGGTCATTTGTTTTAGAGTTACACCAAAAACTAAAATTGATTTTGTCAAAAACCGATTTTGCGTACAAATTCCCGGTTTTCCTTATTTTTTTTATTTTTCCTTGGCTCTTTTGAAAACTACTGGGAATTTTAAATTTTGACCTCCCCAATGCACTAACTAGATTCACTTTCCCATCGACAAGATACTGAACAGTGGCGCCGAACACGTATGGCTAGTGGGGTAAATATCCCAGAACTTTTTTAGGTGGTATGTGGGTGGGTGGGTTGTGAGTGACTGCTTTTATTATATAATATAGTTTTAAATACTAAATAGTTTACAGACAACAGATAAGCAAGAGTGCAAGACTCAGCTATAGCCTTTTAATAGTAAAATAATTTTATATTTATAATACAATTTTGAATATAAGCATTAAAAAAAATTTTCGTAGAAAAAGGTAGGTCCCAGGACCGTGTCAGGCGGCGTGCCCTCCCCCCCCAACTCACGGCATGGGTTGGTTGGTAGGTGGTACCCTCAAACAAGGTTTACCCCAGTGGTTTAAAAAAGGTTCGGCGCCACTGATACTGAAGTTGAAAATCGAAGCATTATTTCGACTACTTATCCGTTATCGTGTTAACACACAAAAAATAAAAAATAAAAACAAAACACACATCATTGTAAAATCAATACATTCCGCTCGGAATCTAAAATAAAAATACTTATTTAAAAAACAAAAAATTTTGCGCTCAGCAGATCACGTTAGTTTAAAAATTAGAGTGAATTGACCTTTTATTAAATATAACGGTAAGATTATTATCTAGGCAATATCATAGGATTTCTTATTATATTTTAATTTTAAAGCGAGTTATGAGTATTCTAAGCCTCGGCCTAAGATGTACAATTGTAAATTTGTAACTATATATTATATACTACTTTTGGAATTTTCTTTCTGAAGCGATTACAGTTATTTTTTTTATCAATATTATCGTTTATTATAATTATATACGCGTCTTATTAATATAATAAAATCACAAATTACAATAAAAATCATGGGATCCTATAAATCGCCGAAAAGCCATGTGCGATGTGCGTCATAAAAATCAGACAATATTTACAAAAATAAAAACCACTATTAATAATTATCATACCTACTGTAGGTAACCTACCTATTATAACAGAATAGATAAAATTTTATAAAAATGTTATCGATATTCGATGAGCAAAGTCACAGGTTAAACACGTGCGTGCTCACAAAGCGATGGTAACACATGTATTTACATTTTACATCGATATAATAATTACACGAGACTATTGGTATTGGATGATATCGGATTTTCGAAACGCAACCGCACCAATATAGTACCACTACCATAGAAAACATAATATATGATATGGGGGAAGGAGAAATTAACACAAAATGTTATTACAACAGATCCCTCAATCACTGTTTTTGTGGGTGAGGAACGTGTTAAATTGCGAAACGTTCAAGACAATAATTATAATATTTTCTCCGAGTCGGCCACAAATCACAATAATGAATAAATAATAACATTATATTAATCTTCTGTATTATTATATCGATAATCAGCGATCGATAGCACTTTTTTCACCGCGGCAAGCGTCGCCACAATCGATTGTTGGCACGCTGACCCCTGCGACCTGCGCACGGAAACGCGGCCGCCACCGTCCGCCACGTCTATGTTACAGACTGCCACTGCTCACTTCTAGTTCCACCGATACTTCTACCACAATACTACCACCACTATCGTCTACCTGTACCACCTATACACGACCACTGCCACAAACAACACGCACTGACGACGCTCCGTTTTTCGTTCACTTTGAGTTATAACTGCTTTCACTTATGACCCCGTAAGCCGTACTCTGATCAAACGACTCTGCCATTAACCTCTGTTGTCCGTGGCTTTTGCATTTCGCTATAAACGCGTTTCAGTCGACAGCGATCTATATTCCACTGCAAGCGTGCCACGAGACACCACCAAGATGAAGTGATTCCGGGGTCCCCGCAGACACCGTTCAGCCCGCACACGGCCGTGTGCCCAAACCCAACAAAACGACCATGTCCGCGACGGCGAGGTGAGTGATTTGATTATTAAAACCTACCTATGCCATTCAGATACGATACGATGTGTTTGTGTGAATCGTCAACGCAGTGATTACAGTCGAATACAGTGTAATAGTAGGGGTACTAAATCGCATGCACCGCGATCGACGTCTTGGGCCGGCTCTCCGATAATTTAAATAATAATCGGCCAGCGACGCGGCAGTGGTGGTGATAGCTATGGCGAATGGCCGTCTTTGGACCGGTCGCGTGAACCTTCGACACGACGTAATATCGGACGTCGGTGTGGGTGCGTGCACGGCTGCTGCGCCGTTTCGCATTTTCGCGCGCCCTGAGCCTGAGTGGAAACGCGTCACAAGTCACAACCGTTGACGCATATCACCGAGTGGTTTGTTGTGACTTGTTTGCCGGTGACGATAATATTAGACACCCACTCACCACGACTGTACCACTGCAATCGCCCTAGACGTACCCACAAGAGTAGTACAGCCGTCGTCGTCGTTAACTTGTGATTCTCCTACTATTAAAACAATCTGTGGACGATACGACCACAGAATAACTCTAATTTAATTTAAATTATTCTGTGAACTACTCCAATGTTGCTTCCAACAATTTTTGAGATATACATATATGGCCCTAATTTAATAAAGCCTTTGGCTTTGGAAAAAAATCAATCACTGTTGTTGATTCTCTCTACTCTACTCTACTCTACTCGTCCTTTCCTTAAGGTTGATGTATCCACCAATTGGTTGTAGAATGTAGGTGATTGACAGGTTTCAATCAACTTTCTCTCAAACTTTGCAATTTAGTCATCTTGAATGTTGTTTTCACATACAACATTTACGATTAATATTACCTAGGTAAAATTGCTATTTTTCCTCCTACATGTTATATTTTGTTATTATTATAAGAGGTAGGTAGTCTCGTCTATTGTTTCATGTAATATTAAAATACAACATTTCTTACACCATAAAATTGAATTAGATACCTAGATTAGGTACCATATTATTATATATTATCTGTAAGTCATATGCCATTATGAATTGGTTGAGTTTGTAGCATTTCTGTGTTATAAAACCAATACTATAAAAATACTTTAAGTGTAGCACATTAAACTCATATAATATAATATATATTTAATTAATATTCAAGTAGTAAACTATTATAAGGATTGTAGTTTTCTTATCTTATAAACTTTAAAGGAGGTACAACAAAATTTAGTGTATTAATAATGTAATGGTATTAATCTTAATGAATAAATACAGATAAACTAGGTTCAGTGAAAACTAGCTCTTATTAATTTGTATTTGTTCATTATCTTTGATAATAATATAAAATTAATAATATGTATTTTTAATTAAAATTACAAGGTTATATTAAACCTTCAAGTTAATACAACATAAATATTTATTAACATGTACCTATATTTGTATGTATCTGATTTTATTATTTTGTATCAAATATATTGTAGGTAATACTTAATTATAGCATATTAGTTATTACCCATTGTTTATTATTCAACTCTCAGAAGTTCAAAATTTAAAGGGATTGAAAAATATTAAAATGTTAAGTTAACATAGAAAATAAGTGTTTATAACTAACAAGAGCTTATTTTTTCAAAGTATCAAGAATCTTAATCTTCCTATGTTTCAATTTCTGGGAGTTGTCTATTCTGTCAATATTAATTATGTATTTTATAATCTGTAACAATTTGTTAAAAGAGTTGTAAAGAGGTTATTTTTCATTATAATTACCTAATTGAAATAATAATTTTCCTATTGGTGTCATTATTTATCATGAATAGGTGTTAAATAATATATAATATATATCATCTTGGGTAGTAAAATAGTTAAAGGACGCAAGGTGTAAAAAATATATTTTTAAATGTAAAAAATATACCTATTTCATGTCTAGTTACACAATGTATTTTTTGTTCTGAAGTATTAGTTTTAATTGTTTGTATTATTTTTTTTTTAGTGCCAATATGGCTTCCTTATTCAAAGATGGTGCCACCATCAAGAACATATCAACGAAAATCATCAGCAGCATATTTTTCACTTCATATAATAATATACTCAATCCATTACAAAATGTCAGGAATGTCTCAAGTAGTACAACCAAGCTGCTCGTTGCTTTTAAGCAACGAGCCAACAACTGCTCTTTCTTCTAAAGCAATATGTAATTTAAACGACACAGAATGGGATAAACTAACAAGGAGTGACATGGCTGGAAAATTATTAGATTACCTAGACAAATTGTACGATAAAAACGATGGTAGGTATTTTTTTTATTTATGAAATAATAATACTACTTTTTAGAATTAACAAAAAAAAAAAGTCTATACAACTATATTATAGCAACCGTGTTGAAGAAGCACCTACTTAAAATTAAAATCACTGCATATAAGTGTGTTTTTAATGTAAAAAATACTTGAATTGTTCTTTAATATTATGAATCTATATTACTTTCTTAGTCAAAATCCAAAATCGTAATAATTTCTGACTGTTAGTTTTTGAATTACAAATGCCTTAAGTTTGTTAGTTTTAAGGTGTCTATATTAAAAATACATGGACTACCTAATAATTAGTGTTTTGAATTCTGAAGCACATCATTATCAATAACATATAGATTAGTTATAACTAATCCTTAGAAAGCTACACAATGTGTCTAAAAAAAATTATAGATAACAGACGTGATTTTATGGTTTCCGATCAAAATATTCATTGGGCTACACTCTACAGCAGCTTTGAAGTATCCTGAGCTCTAATCTATTATTTTATATAGCTGGCCAAACACTGATGCAATCATTGTGGAGTGTTTAGTCACTTTTCTACCGTTAAAGTAATAACATTTAGTTTGTCGAAGTTTACGTATCAATTTACTGACGACAGCATCTCATTTATTATTTGGAAATAGTCATTGTCACAAGTTTAAAATGTATGAAACTATCTGCTCTAATATCACCATGTCTGAGATGGTTTCAGGTAAATTTATGTCTATAACTATTTTTACCTTAGCCTTAGAATTATATATTAAGTGTTCAATAATAAAGTTAGGATTAATTAATTTATTATACTATGTATTGTTTAATGTAGAAAATATTAAATGTTAAACCATAACATAGACCTAAAATTAATTGCAAGAACTCGACATATTATATAAATTAAAACTTAATTAGTGAAAATATAGGTATTACCACATTAATTAAAATAAATCACTAAATTGGGAACTTTATCAATAATAAAAATAATTATGATAATAGTGGAAACAAAACATGGTTATTCAGAATCAATTAGCATGTACAATAAAAGTTGAAATACTGGCACATTTTTTTCATAATTATTCTTAATTAATGTAAAGAAGCATTCAGTAATTAAATTTAATATAATCTTCAAAAATATATTAATTTAAATAGATAAATATAAAATAAAAATAATTTAATTATAAACACTTAATAGTGTAAAACATAAAACTGATATTGGTTAATGAAATGTTTCATTTAGTTTAATTATTATATACATTGACATTAAAACATCTAACATTAATACCTATTATTTAAACATTTTTTTTTTTTAAATAATTGTACCAACTGATAAAATGATAAAAATTCATTTTTAATATACTATTTAATTAATTAAGTGTTGATAAAAACTTGATTGTTTTGTACAATTTCTGATAGTCTTTGAGCTTTGATCGCTTTTATTTTTCACAGTCAAAAAATTTTGCTGCTATAAATATTAAATATTATATCATATTTGTATTTTAATTATCAAATAATTTTTTTGTTAAGCCTTGATGATTATATAACATTTAGTTACTCAAAATATGAATATAAATATTGAGAAGTTAGATAATGTTAAATATTAACAACATTTAATTTGATAAAACAAGATATGTTGGTTGTTAGTTATGAACTATTGTATTGTTAAAAATATAAATGTGAGCATGTCATTAAAAATGTGTTCTGTTTATTGAGTGGTTTTCAAAAAAATTTTCTCTTTCAAGTCTAACTTTGTGCCTTATTATATCTAGAAGTCAGTAAACATAGGTATACAGTCCCAGAAATTATTTTTCAACAACAACAATTCATAGCCCCATGCTCAGGGCATTGAGATCATGAATTAATTTAATTTGTTTAAACTGAAATTTCTTGAAATATTGGTATTACACAATTACATTTGAGTATGGCTTAATCTTAAATTGGAGTTTCGAGGTTTATAACAATATTGAGCTTTGACTTTTGCTTTGAACTGTTTACGCCTTACTACCAAAAATAGTTAGGTATATTTTAAAGACGTCTGGTTTATTTAAATGTTAATACTATCAGCTAACTATAATAAATTGTAATGTTTTTTTATTGATCTTAAATCTCCAAAACTATATATTTAAAAAATAATTGATATCTTGTATCCTGCTTTTTTATTGTGTGTACAAGAAATCATTTTTAAAACATTGAATCATTATAATGCACGCATTAATAAAACTTAAGTCTTAGGCTTTCAACTCTTGTTAACATACTGTCTATAGCAATGTCACTGTCAAGTGTCAGTTATTCAAAATATTCTTTAATGAAAACTGATAAATGATAATGTTTCAACGACAGCGACAGCTGATCACATTTGGTCCCACAATACAATTTCAACTTAATAAAATATATATATGCCCAGTATGGGTGGGGGTTGTGGGCCCCTCCCATAAATATGTCCCTGAATCAGTACTACTACTAATCTAACCATTACTAAGTATCAGGGTTGTCCAGTATAAGAGGTATTATTGTTAGTTATCAGTTTATTACATTGGTACCTAACCCATATCTAGATGGTGATTTAATAATCTCAATGCTCATGTTTATAAATGTATTACTAGTTGTATACCAGACTGCCAGGTGAAAATGAATCTATCTTTCTACTGTTTTCTGTTTTTGTTCAGTTGAAATAATATATAATATTAACACAATAATTACAATCATTAATTTTATGATTTTCCACTTTTAATTCGAGACATAAATGTATATAAATACTGGAGACAGATTTAACAAATGCCTAAAAGGTGACATAAATTTACATAAAAAATATATCAAGAAAGCAAATCATAAAAGTATCAGTTGTAATTATTGTGCTCATAAGTATTTTTTTTATTTTTATGTATTTGTTAATATTTTTATAGATATGCCATGCTAATAGTAATATAATCTCTAATCAGCCATTTAAAATTTAAATAAACAAAATAATATTCAATTTTTGTGAGTCTAAACAAAATTAAATTTGTTAGGCACCCTAAAGAAACCCCTATGCAGATTAAAAACAATAAGCTATAAGTACCCGCTGAGTCTCAATGAATCTATTGATATAACTTTTATTGAAAACAGTCTATAGTTTCTGAGTCTTTAGAGGACAAAGAAACATTCATTCATATATATATATATATATATATAGATAGATTGATAGAAAGATTCATACCAACTATGAGACAATTTTTTATATTTTTTAGTACAAAAAAATTAATTTTACTATTTAATTAATTTCCAAGAAAGTCATAATAAATTTTTACTAAGCATAACAAATAAGTAACTGCATCCTGATAATGTGAGTTATTACAAAACAATTAATATTTCTGGTATACAATATACAAGTCCATTTATTGAACATTAGTATATTATATATAAATGTATAATATATATACAAATTACGAGCACTAACGCCTAAACCACAACGTATTTGCATTGAAGAAAATAGGGAGAGGGGCTTAGGAGGGCTTAAAGCCTAACCTAACCTAACCTCTTAAGCCCTCTTTTAGATTTTTTAATATATAGTTAATCTTTATTATAATAAATTATAAACATAAAAAGAGTTATCTAACAAAATAGATAGTGAACGTATTATAAACAAGTTTTCTGAGAAGGAGAGAAGGATGCAATTATACAATAGTTAATTATATATAATATATATTATATATATTTTATAACTTTATAAAACTGTATACAATTATACAATAATGCAATAAATAAATTTACATTTAATATGTGATAGTTTTGAATTGTATCATAGGTAAAATTGTGTGTATATAATAAAAATTGGTGGAAGACAAAAGGTAACTCTTTTTGTTCTTGAAACTTTTTGGCTCAACTGCTCAAGCCCATGCATTCGAGGACCCTATTTATGTCCATGCGTATTTGTGTTTTTTTAATAAATATGTGCTAGAACGTCCACTTATAAATCTTAATACCTAATTATTACAACCCATGAAACTCGCTCCGATGTATAGTAGATTTCGAGTGTACTTTGTAATTGAGTAGGTTACTGTAATGGATGTGTTAAATTGGAATTTGTGGTGATCAAAATATATATCTCTGAATACCTAGTTTAAATTTATATTATTATTACTGTTTACTATTTTCTCAAATCAGTAGCTTGAACTAAGTTTTTTCAAAAACATAGCATATACCTACCTACCTAATATCATACTTAATGAGTTTTAACAAATTATTGTACTAATAGTCGTAGTAATGTAAGTAATAGTGAAATACAGTTTATGTGATTCATTATTTTTTAATAACAGCAAAATAACTAAAATCAGTATTTTTTATTATTCAATTATTACGTCAAACATAAAAAACAAGCGTTGCGTAAATATTAACGTATTCTTGTATGCTGTTATTTGTTAGTTTTTCCCAATTTGAAATTATTTCTGGGAATTTCCTAATTTTGCCCTCTAAGTAACACAACTAGATAAAATGGTTACCAGAGATCACCCTCAACGGAATCACTTTTTCTGATCCTAAATTGCACAAAAATAATGAAATATTGGCTATGGAATGTAGTGTCTCCAATAAATTCGTCGGTCGAGTGAAGTGAGAAAAATAGTCATAACCATATTTACATATTATTTACCTCCGTAAGTGAATCTACAGTCTATACACCAGTACACTGTACACCCCCATAATTTTCCGTTCATGATGGCACTGAATACTATAATGCTACTATTTATACTACTACAGCAGTTCAGTAGGTACTAGTGTACTACCATTACGAATTCAATAATTCCTCATTTCTATTATTTCTTCAATGATACTAGGTACTAAATACTTTACTCCTGCTATTTTTTTCTTACTTACCGGCTACCACTACTACTGTTTACAATATTATATTTTGATATTCGGTTGCCAACTAGTAAGAATTTATCCGGCTTTAGATCAATATACATAATAATAGCGGTTCACCTTGTTATACTTGCGCGTGTGAATATATGCGTATAATGATAAATATATATATATATAATTTTAAACATATTATACTCCAATTATGTGTTATCTGTGCACAAAATAAAGAAAAACTTGTATAAAAATTGACAGGCGCGCGCATAGCGAGGTACGCGTAAACATGTTGTTAGAAGTAAAGGAACTATAATAATAATAACAATATTAATAATAGCAAATAGAGGAGGTGGAGGAGGGAGATTTGTTGTCGGGAGTCTTAGTGCGAGATAGAGGAACCAGAGCTGTGTCGTGTCTGTCCGACCCGCAGTGTTCAGCCAACTTCTCGTGCGGCGCAACCAGTTGTTTGTTAAAAGTTTATGCACTTTATATAATAGATGTATTTTCGTTCACATGGTAGGTCGCGACACATCACATAGTTGTGTGATTATGAAGTTCATCTATCATTACACCTGGAGCAGGCAAATTATATTCAACTCGCAAAAATTGGTAAAAAGAAGGTGAACGGTCAAAGAGCAAAATTTTGCACGCCTTACAAGTGAAACCAAATATCGAAATTTACCATTATTATTTTGTTTTTATTGCTATTACCTAAATTCCATTTAATTTAGATACCTATATATAGGTATATAATTGTTTAACTTTTTGTTTCGATTGTTTTATGAACTATATTATATAAACATATATTAGTATATTACCACGGGATTACTTTGTATATATTATATTCTGCTGCCTGGTATTTACATAAATTTCGCAATAGCTAGATATTTGGTTTCGTGTCAAAACACGCCAAGGCTGATGATAACACAGCACATGGCTACCGGAATGATTTCATCTCATTGGTGCTCCTCTGGTACGTTGATGCATCTACATTTTTTTAACGATGTTTTCATTTTTTATAGGGCAAATATATAATTCGGTATTCCATGTTGACGAAAACGTATTTTAATTCGTGGTTATCACAATTTTCTCGATGTTGCGTAGTTATTATATATTATTTTATACTGACAATGTGCTAAGATACCTAATGAAGACTCTGTATTATTTAATCTTTCTAAAATTTTAACGAATTATTATGTTTCAAATTTTCAACAATTAAGTTAATTAACAACATTTTATAAATTAATACAAAATTAAGTGCATTTTTAAAGCTCATTCTATTTAGGAGGACGCTACCATACATTTGTTCTCTCCGTCTTACACACGCACGACATTTTTCGTTCAATAGTTTCAATAGTGTGCTGTTTTTATACTAGAGTGAATTGACCTATCATCAATTTTTTAGGTAAAAATATTATCTGTTGATAAGCGTTGCCGATTTTTTGAAATTTTCATTTTCAAGCAAGATATGGGTATGTGAAATATCAAAAATTAAAAATGCTTATGTCTCGCTTGAAAATTAAAATATCGAATAAAAGCCAACGGTTAAGCAGTGATAATGTTATTATCTAAAAAATTGAAAATGGATCAAATCACTCTAATATCAAAACTAACAGCACACTATTGAAACTAGTGAACGAATATTTGCTATGTCGTAAGTGTGTAAGAAGAAGACAACAAATGTATGGATAGTATCCTCTTAAATGTAAGGTATGCAAGGGACAAGGGTATATACAAGTATACAACTATGAATGTAATAACTAGGTAAAATACGTTTTTTTGACGTGTACATCGGCGGGATTCCCAATCAATCGAGTTACGTCATTTTTAAACATTTTGCATAAGTATCATTTTTATTTTATTATTTCATTATTTTAAAAAACAAAATTATTACGTATTTCTAAATTCGAAGTCATATTTATTGAAGATATACATTGTCTTAAATATAATTAATTTAACATTTAAAAATATAGATATTTAACTGTTTTCTTATTTCCGAGAAAATTTACTACCGACCATTCATGGAAATATTAATATTTGTTTTTAATTTAAATAGACAATTTTTATTAATTTCTAAATCTGAAAGACTGTATTTCGAAAATGAATACATTAAAATATATACCATTATGCATACTGTACTGTTTTGTGAACATACTTAAGTAGTATTGAGACATCAGCTTAAGCCTTAAATGCACTTATTACACGAGGTTTCAATTTGATAAAAACATTACATTGATAAGAATATTAAAGTACAATTCTATTTCCTATCATTATGATTCTTGTTGACTCGATTTTAAGAAACTTAAAAGAGTATATTATCTAGGTCAAAGGGTGTTATTGCGAAAATTTTACTATAATATTATATGAATTGGAGACGATGTAGACCTGCAGTGTATCAGGAATTGTATGATTTTTACAACGGTAAAGTGGGGAAACCATCGCAAAACATAATTTTTTGTCGAGTAAAAATAATTTAAGTATGTATTTAATAAATAATAAAAACAACATTGTTTACGAGATGTAGATAATTAATGACTTGCTGCCTGATGGTTTCAGTATACGTATGGACTAAGGAGTACCCCTTGGTTTTTAAATTCATTATAACTTATATTTATCTTAGTTGTGACTACTTCCTATAATTTCCAGTCTAAAAATGTGTGATATTTATAATTTTTATCAACTTACAAACCTAATTGTTAATGCTTATAACAACATGATCATTTAGCAGCTGTAATAATTTATATTAAAATTTTTAAAGTTGAAACATAACATTTAAAAATAATATGTTATAATAATACATAAAAATTACTTATTCAATTAAGTTATTGTTAGTAATATATTAAGCCCAAGGTCCAGTATTCTGAGTATTCTTAACCATTTTTATATTTTTATTCATCTAAAAATTGATTACATTTCATAAATCAATGTTATTGCGATATTTCTCTTATAGTTTGTTTAAATATAAATAAATACAAACACTTCTATTAAGGAAATACATACAATGTTTTAGACTTTAGAGTTGTAGAACTTATAGGGGCTATTATATATATATATTTAATAAATATGGTTATGTTTAGTCGAACAAATTATACAATTGGATATGTATTTTAGTCTATTTATTTGAAAATTTCCTTGACTTATTGACTGCGTCTGGTGATATGAATAATGAAAATATAATAATCAAATTAAAGTATGATGATAAAGAATACTGTCCTTTGTTACTTTTGAAATTCGTTGTATTTTTACTGTTAGCAAATACACTATAATATGATAATGTATTAATAACATTCTGCTACTCGAGGGACATGTATAATAATTAAAATAATTACAGTTTATCACATGATTCCTTTCTGTTAATGTTTGATTGACATCCAAAGACATTTTTTTTTTATATTTATATACACATATTTAATGACGACTATTATAAGTCGGGTTGACCATTTAGATAAGCATACGAGCAGCAGTTGTCTTAATGTCCTATGCATCTATTTGGGTCACTTCAACAAAGGTCAATACTTATCATGGGATAAATATACTGGTACACTATTGTATTGTATATTGTCAGTGATGGTTTTGATCTATTTCTTAATGTACAGTTTTGTGATTTACCCAGAATTATAACGAAACTAATCATAATTAATTATGTCAAATCATGTCTACATGAAGAGAAATCATATTTTTATCAAATCAAATCATTAGTATTAGTATTAATTTTCATCGGTTTAATGTATTTATAAGGATGGAATATTTTAATTTGTCTTGTTCTTATATAAAAGTATGCACTATAGCATTATCAGTAGTTATGTTATAACATGAGTTATTATTAGAGACGGGTCCAATTTATAGATGAGAACATAATATTCATTTTACTGCTTAGTGCAAACATCCAATGAAGTTTTTAAAGAAAATATATATATTTATATTTTTATAGGAATAAAATTGGTTGTGTTTTATTTTTATTTTTTTAAATTAAATACATTAAGTACTAGTTTTAAAATTAAAATACTAAAATAAACCACTCAGCAATGTTACTTGTTAAGTAAAATGTACTTAGTAGTTATATAATGGTAAGTCAATAACGTCTGTGACAAACATATAAAAACAAATTGTATTTAGCATTTATCATTGTTAAATCGTCTTAAGTTAAAATAATTGTTGTATTGGATAATAATATCATAATTCATAAGTGTATAAGACAGTTAATAGTTATATGCAGTACTGCAAACATGAAATAAAATATTATTACTTAAAGACTATATTTAAGTAAAACTGATCCGTAGTTTGTGCTATATTGGCATAAAGTAAATGTGAGCAAAGGTGTTTAAAAATATAAATTTAGTACAAAGTTTATTTTTTTTTTTTTTCAGAATCTGAAACTATCACAGATTGGTTAAATGAAGAAAAATTCATTGACCTTCCAATATTTGATGATTTCATGACAAACACTTCTCCAAACAACACTGAAATGAAACCAATGGAATATCCAAAGTTTGTCCCTTCCAACAAAGCTATCCAGTATCAACCATATCCTACCCAACAGTATGCACCTATGTACTGCCATGAAACGTCCATTCAGCCAAAATTCAACTATGTTCCACCCGCTTCATTGACACCACCTGAAAGTCCCAAAGATACCGATGTCCTAATGTCTATGCTAGATGATATGCAACCAGAAGAACTCAGTCAGTTGGTAGTCGACGAAGACACATTATCAGACTTTATGTCATCAGATGCTAGTAGCCATACCGATTCATACAGTGATATAACAACCAAACGAGACAAACCATACTCTCCAAAGGCACCCAACGAAGAAAAGCGACTACGCAAAAAAGAACAAAACAAAAATGCAGCAACAAGGTACAGGATGAAGAAAAAAGCTGAAATCAAGGAATCTGTAGTAGAAGAGAAACAACTTTTGCAAAGAAATGATACACTCAAGGACGAAGCTAAAGAACTGGCTAGAGAAATTAAGTATTTGAAATCGCTGTTGAGGGATGTTTACAAAGCCAAGGGACTATTGAATTGAAATACATTTAAAAATGTTGATCTGATTATTTAACTTTTATGGCATATATTTGATAAATATTTAAAATATAGTGTTAAAAATTGTCATGTAGGTTTCGTTGGAGGGTTTTCTTGCATATGCAGTTTTAATGTATCCTTAATTATAATTACAGTATTAGAATATTAAAAAAATCTACTTATAACACCAGTGCAGCCATTATCTCCTTGTAAATATATTCTTATTCTTTTTCTACTAGTTATATTTTTAAAAATTTTGTATCCATTATTAGCTTGTTAGAACTAACCAAGAAAACTTGTATAATTTTCAAACATACATCTGATCTTGTGATATATTTAAAACATACTTTTACTATTGAAGTGTTGGTAAGACTTAAACTGTTTACTAAACAATTGTCTTGATATTTATCTAAACAATGTTAGTGAAGCATTTTTAACGACTTAACACATTTGGTTTTGTATAATATATGAAATCTCACAAGTTTTGTATGCTTGATTGTTATATTAAACCCCTTGGTTCAGTTAAGGATAAAACATTTATTTAGCATTCTTATTATTAGATTAAGAAAAATAAAAAAATGAATACATAACATAGCTTAACCTATTTTATTTTTTTTTAAATTCAAAACCTTATATTATTTTAAAATATAACATTATTTTAGTGATTATAATTTATTTTTTGATTTCAATTATGATTTTTAGTTTTACTTATAATTTACATGCGTGTTTATCGATAAGGTTGTTATGATTATTGTTTGAATGATATTGCTGTTTCAACTTGGAAATATATTGTAAAGTTCATTTATTTCTCATAAAAAATGAACTAACTGTTTTGCAAGTAAAACAATTAGGTGTTGGACAATTTTTATCTCAATTTTTATTTGTAACGGGATGAAAACTATTTTTATTTTATTTTATTAAAAAATATATATTAAGATGACTGTTTTAGTTTTTAATGGTTAATACAATTTATTCTAAAAAAAAATATATCAAAATATATTTTTTTTAAATTGGTTTTATTCGATTTGATAAACTTTTAGATTCTGAGTGGAACGATGAATGTATTGATTTTACAATGATGATGTGTGTTTTTTTTTTTATTTTTTTTTTTTTTGTGTGTGTACACGATAAGTAGTTGAAATAATGCTTCGATTTTCAACTTCAGTATCTTGTTCGATTGGAAAGTGAATATCGTTGGTGCATTGGGGAGGTCAAAATTTAGATCAGTAATCTGCGCCAAGAAAAATAAAGGAAAAACGGGAATTCTTACGCAAAATCGAATTTGGTTTTTGGTGTAACTTTAAAAAAAATGACCGTAGATACATGAAATTTTGACTGAATATTTATATTAGCATTTTCTATACACCATAACATTTTCAAAATATTTTGACTTATTTTGAGCTCTCTACGGACATTGTCAGTTTTCATTTTTTTTTAGTCTTTTTTCTAAAAATATCAATAAAATTTTATTTTAAAAAAATTTTGGAAAAATCACGAAAATTATAAATTATTTTGAGTTAAGAATTCGTAAACATTTTTCTTTTTAAATCTAAGATTTTAAAATGTAATACAAGATTCCTTATAAGATTATCTACCTTTATCAAACAAAAAATATCTATAAGAAGGTCAAATTAAATTTTTATGATCGTTTGAAATTCATATTTTTACAACATTAGATATTGACTCGATTTCTCATGTAACGATTTTCTTATTTTGTTGTAATTAAAAAACGAATGACTGTAGATACTTGACAATTTCACTGAATGTTTATATTAGTATTTTCTATATACGATGAAATGTTGAAAATAATTTGACACTTTTTGAGCTGTTTTTGAACTATTGTGTATAAGTACGATTAAAGATATACAGGTTATTCAACGAAACTTATTTTTTGGTGCGCTTAAGATTACCGATCTTGTCATAGCAAGAATAAAAGTTAGCGCTTTTGCATTATAGTGATTTCTCTTGCTACTACAAAATATATCAATATAGATATACAATATTATGTATTGGAGCGCTAGTAGTTACTCTCACGTCGTTGATCAGCTGTTAGAAATCAACATTTACGCGCATCACTTTTGTTGTGTATGTGCATAGGGTCGTTGAGAAACCTGTATATCTTTAATCGTGCGTATCATAGACCTTATACCCTACTACTAGTATAAGGTCTATGGTGTGTATAAGTAATTTAATAATTGATATCTGGTCAAACATTTTTGTTATTATGATTATGTTATCATAGCCAAATGCGATAAAATATTTTTTTTAACAGTTGATGAAGTTTTGGCGGTAAAATGAGGCAAAGTATTAATTATATTCATCTGATATAATACTTGACTAGTATAGAAGTAGTAATATGTACTATATAACGACACATTAAGTGTTGCTTTTATATATATTCGTTTAGTACAAGTAGGTGACTAAACGTCAATACAAGTAAAATATTAATATGATAACATTTGAATATACTAGAATACTGTTTATGCAGAAAATCATATTGGGGTAAAATGGCTTAGGGGGTTTTGGGGTAAAAGTGCGCAGTATTTCTTACATGCTTATTTATTACCTACTATTATAAACATTTAATTTTTCTGGCTTTAAATTGAATGTCTAAAAATTTAATTATATCTATTTATTAATTTATTTGAACTAATAATGGGTACATTATATCTATGATTTATTAACAAATTATTAAATAATATTATGTAATATTTATTGAATAATTATACTTAAAAAAATTACTTTAACTTAGTATTTAATACTAATACTGTATTAATTATATATTATATTAGGGACTTTTATATTAGGTATGCATGCATATTACATATATTTATATCTTACTATTTGAAAAAATAAAATACGTAAACATTTTTTAGTAAAATAGATTTTTATGAATTAATTTAGCATGCGGCCTATTACCCCATTAAGTGCACACTTTTACCCCGATACTGGGGTAAAAATATGCATTTGTTATAGTTTCTAATTATTTAGAATTTTTGGTATTTGCTTTGGTAAAATCAACTTTTGACCGAAAAATTGAAATCTACATAATATTTATGATAGGAAAACAATATAACAATATTCCTAAAACGTGTATGCTACCACATAACAGCTGTTAAATGTTAGGTGCGCCATTATACCCCAGATTACTCTATGGCGTATGCCGAACGATACCCAGAGAGATACCATCCACCTTATAACTATGTTCTACGGCTTTTACAAGGGTTAAATCAGGAAGGAAGATTCCCTGGCAGACCAATGATCCAACAAAGGCGTCTGGCGTAGAGCAAATATGTCTGATGACGATACAGAATTACAGGTACTAGCATACATAAGAGCTAATCCACGTTCGTCAATTAGGCATGTTGCTCGCAAAATTGGAGTTTCAATTGGTTATGTCCAAAAAATTCTAAAAAAACACAAAATGCACCCTTATAAAATCGATTTTATCCAATATTTGCGCGCAAGATATTCTATTCGTAGAATGGAATTTATAGCTTGGTTCAATGTTACATTTCATGATAACCATTTAATTGTCAATTATATTCTTTGGAGTGATGAATCAAAATTTAATAACAATATGGAATTATGAATAAACAAAATCATAAATACTGGGATGACACAAACCCACACTAGTCACGATAGATGTTATAATACGTTAAGTCGATAAATACATAGACTTTATACTGTAGGCTATGGATAAATCATAATAAAAAAATTATGTTATTTTTTAGAAATCTTTGTGAAATTATATTATAGAAATTCCGAATCTGCAATATTTCATCCAAATTCCAAATGTAAATCATTACACATTATTTAATCAATATAATATTATATAATATATTTAATTAATTAATTATATAATAGTATAATACCTAGTTAATAATAATATATATATAATTAAATATGTATTAAAAAAATTATGTTTGTTCGTTATGTGTATAGGTACATTATTATTCACTTGTAGCTCAAATGCTTAATACATGCAATTAGCTCTATTTGTAGATCTTAAACGCCGTACTTTAAATTGTTTTAGAGGGAAGCTGAAAACGCTCGGCTTCGAATAAATGTAAACGTAAAATTGTAATAATTATCGTTCTATTTTCGGGACATGAGGAATTATGGACGTTGATGTTTATTTAAAATTTTAAACTGATAAACTGAATATAACAATAATTATAATATATATAAATTATTATCATTATCATTATTATTTATTATATGAGTTAGGCGCTATGTTACAAGTAAAATAAAATGATGCGACGACGGTCTGGTGTTTTGGGCTCGCTATTTTTATGCATTGCGCACTCGGGAATTTAAAACGTGTCTCTGTAGCTTGTCTATTTCAATAATAAATATAAATGATATAATTGGTGGAGATTCAAAAATGAACCCAATGGGCTATAATAGCCGTAAATAAATTGTTACATTATATTATATTTGGCTCAAACATAATGTGTTGTCTGGCGTATTGTATAGGCAAAATAAGTACATTACTGCAGTGTTCAATATTATCGTTGATAATATTATACATAATCACATTTTAGCTCGTCGTACACTCCGTTTGCCGAGAGAAAATGGTTGCACACTATCTAAAGTACATCGTACCCAGCCTTAACCACCAAAATCCACACTCCTTGACTCAAGTCATATGTGCGAAGTAACCACATCCTCTCAGCGAACCTATAGTAAGTAGTTATGAATATGTATGATACATGTACCCGATATTGTGCAATGTGAACACAATAAATTAATACTAGAATATCTGACTAGAGGGAAAAATCGATAAGACGACGAGGGGTAAGTCTATGAAAAATGTCGTCAATGGGTGGCTTCTTACTCAAAAATTCAAGTCATTGTAATACTATACAGTTGTCAGTTGTAAAACTATTCAAAACTATACTAGTAAAGTAGTAGGTAGGTAAGTTATGTTTTTTTTTATTAAATGATTTATCATTTTTCAGTGGCGGATCCAGGGGGGGTTAATGAGCAGTACTTACACAATAACGTTAAATAATTTAATATTTAAATTGAATTTTGTTTACTTGCCATTTTTCATCTAAAATTATAATAAATAAATTATTTTTTACATTGACTTTAATGAAAAGAGTATGGGCGATTACATTAAATCAAGTTTTAATCAATGAAAATGTGTCGTGAAAACCAATAGAATTGAATTCAAATATTTTAAGACGCGCTTAAAAAAAAAAATCCAAGTGACTCAATATTTATCTTGTAATAAAATGAATACTGACGATGAACATTCTGTAACAATATTTTATTCGAGTGTTATGAAAAAGTGTATTTTCAATGCGTTTTTTGTTTTTAAAAATGTTTTATCACAATATTATAGCTGGTATCGACCAATCATATTATTATTCCGAACGTAACGAGAAATGTATTGATCTCACCACCGCATGGACGACGTTTTTTATTTTTTTCAAAACTATTTAAGGTTTTATCTACCACTTATTGGAA
>NC_042494.1:106615702-106619513 GCF_005508785.2 Acyrthosiphon pisum
CCCCCCCCAACACCGTAGTTTTCTTTTGTTTTACACTGTGTTTAGCCAATTTTGTAGCCAATCTTGCAACTTTTTGTACCTTTGCCCCCCCCCATGCCCCTCCCAAAATTAAGCCCTGGATCCGCCACTGTCATTTTTAATGGATTAATTTAATGGATCAGTGTTATCAATGACCTACTCAATGATGACACCTATACTATACAGCAGGACAACATTCCGTTATATATACCAGAAGTTAAACCAATAACAATTTTTTTTAGATTCTGAGTGGAACGACGAATGTATTGATTTTACAATGATGTGTTTTTTTTTAAATTTTTTTTTTGTGTCTGTGTACACGATAAGTAATCAAAATAATGCTTCGATTTTAAACTTCAGTATCTTGTTTGATTGGAAAGTGAAAATTGTTGGTGCATTGGGGAGGTCAAAATTTAAAATTCCCAGTAATTTTCATAAGCGCCGTGAAAAACAAATATTTCCAATTTCTATACATGATTAAATTTTCAAAATATTTTGATTTGTTTTAAACTATTAAGGAACATTTTCAGTTTCAAATTTTTTAGTTTTTTTTCCATGAATGTCAAAAAAACATTATTTGTTGAGTAAAAATATTTGAAAATTTAATACAAGGCTCCTACTATATTGTTACAATGATATTTGAAAAATATTAAAAATCCTTAGTTACAGTTTTTTATTAGCATTTAAAGTTCAAAAATTGACAAAATATGGAAAAATCACGAAAATTAGCAAATTATTTTGAGTAAATAATTTGTAAAAATTTTCTTTTTAAATCTAAGATTTGAAAATTTAATACAAGATTCCTCATAATATTGTCTATCTTTAAAAAAAAAAAAAATGTCTACAAGAAAGTCAAATTTAAATTTTTATGAGCATTTGAAATTCATATTTTTACAACATTTTATATTCACTCGATTTCTAATGTCACGATTTTCTTATTTTATTGTAATTAAAAAACAAATGACATTGGATACTTGAAAATTTTACCTTATGTTTATATTAGCATTTTTTATACATGATAAAATTTTTAAAATAATTTGGCTCTTTTTGAGCTGTTTACAGACATTATCAGTTTTCAATTTTTTTTATTTTCTTTCTATAAATATAAATAAAGTTTTATCTGTTGGGCCAAAAAGTGTAAAAATTTAATACAAGACTCGTGATAAATTATTACAATAGCAGTTGAATAATATTAAAAATACATAGCCACAATTTTTTTTTTATAAGCATTTAAAGATCGAATTTTGACAAAATTTATCAAATTTAAAATTGAATATTTATTTTGTAGTTAAAAATTTATAAAATGTTCAACTTTTATATCTAAGGATTGAAAATTTAAAACAAGATTCCACGTAAATATTTAATTCTGTTACCAAAAAATCTAAAAAATACATAAGTACAGTTTATTTTTATAGTCATTTTAAGTTTAAATTTGGACGAAATTATATATTAAAAAACCTAGAATAACTATTTTAGTTCTTTTGTTATGAATGTATAATATTACTCGTGGGTACTTGAAACTTCTAAAGTATATAATATATAATACTATACTATACTATAGATAATATCTATGATAGTAACACGATTTGTTGTACCTAATGGATATTGTGATATGATTAATTTGGAATCTATTATAGGTCAATTTTTTTTTAATACCATAGATATTAGTATATAATATGTCTTAGACCTAGACTGACATACCGTCTCCACTCAGAATCGTTTATCTTATACAATGATATTATATCATTGAATTCAAATTTAATACCATCCATTACACAGTGACCAACTTGTAACCTACTGTACAGCAGAGCGACATCCATTTGCCCACCTTTTTTTTGTTATTTTTGCTCTTATCTGTTAAGTTTTCTCATGCTGATTATGATGAACCAAATAAATTATGACCATCTTATTTACTTTTCAAGTTAAACTTACAACTTATATAACGTAACTTTTTGAATAATTGTATTTAATTTAGGGTCTCCCCCCTTGGAGACTATCCCTTAAAGCAGGTAAAAGTAAAAACCGTATAGTATATAAAAACAAACTAATATTAAAAATTAAAAAAGGAAAGGGACCATAGACACTCGCTGCCAAGTGCATTTATATATTAGCAAAAAAAAAATTTAACAAAAAACAAGGTTTATGAACAAACTTAACATCATTTGATATATAAAAAAACGGGAAGAAGTTTGGGGTCCTTCTAATAAATCTATTTTAGGAAGACAGAAAAAAGATTCACATACAATGATATAAGAAGTAAAATAAGCTGGAACTAGACGGCTGATATCAAATACCGATAATTTTTAACAATCATATAATTTAATTAATGAACATCAACAGACCTCAAAGGACTCCCTGAAATGGCTAACAAAAATTTAAAAGCTGTTTACAATAAAATCAACCCACGTTAAATTCAAATAAAATTAAATACTAGGTATAACTGTATAAGTACAAACTCTAAAGAGCAAAGAATTGATTGACTATAATATGAACTTATTCATAGTCAGAGGGCATCAGATGGTCAAAGTTAAAAAAGTTACATATAAAAATCAACAAGTCATTATTCATTAATAATACAGTAGGTTGAATGACTGGTGTTCACGGATATTTTCAATGAGAGGGGTTATATAAAAAAACTATATTTATATGAATATCAAAGTATTTTTAAATTTAGTTATTTTTTATACTTATATACATTTAGAAAAAAATTCCATGGTGGGTGGTGCCCTCTACTATGTGTGTACACTGGGCTGAAATAATATTTTTTGAATAAACATTGGGTGTATAAAATTCAATAACATACTTTAAAGGTTTAATTGTTTAAAGTCTCCACGAATAATATTTTTCAATTAAAACTAAATAAGGGGTGGACAACTTATAAGGAATCTAGTATTGAATTTTAAAATCTAAGATTTAAAAATAAACAACATTATTAATTATCTCAGAATAATTAAAAAAATTAGTGATTTTGAAGGATTTTGTTAAAATTTCAACTTTGAACGCTCATAAAAAAATTATTTTTAAATTTCGCTCAATTTTTTTCTTTACTCCCAACGAAGCTAAACATGGTCTTCTAAACATACAATTTTCTATGTTACGCACTTGTAAGACGGAGACAACAAATCGATGGCTACACAGCAAAACCTCGTAAGTTCCCCTTCACGTTGCATATTATATAAATGATACCAAGACTTATCAGTATTTTTGGTTTGCCTTAAATCATCAGTGATTTCTAAAGCATGCAACCTTCTCCATTCATCATCAACTGTTTGTATCTCTGAGTTTTTATATGCAATTAATATTCTAGGCACTTCATTAAAAATTTGTAACTAGTGAAGACAGTTTGTTGTTTCCTAATACATTAATAGGTTGTAGGTGAGTTATTATTTTTAAAATCACACACTTAAAATCAAACCTAAAATTTTTATAAAACACAAATTAGATGTAAATAAGGGTAAGTTAAAAAATTATATTTTAATTTTACCTTTTTTTTATTTGTTTGCAGCCTTCAATAAATTAAGAATTGTCTACATCGATCATGTAATACAGATAACATATCCTAATTACTACTAATATCTGGTTGGCTGGTCATCTGTAAAACACCTATCCCCAAATACATGTCATTAGAGTGAAGAAAAAGTGTTGAATCATCTGGATCCACATCCAATGGATTATAAATACATTTTTAAAATAGTATTTTAAAAGTATTTTTAATACTTTTTTATTCGAATACTAGTATTAGTATCTTAAATACTTTTTCAAAAGTAATTTTTTTACAAGAACTGATTACCTG
>NC_042494.1:106643444-106646074 GCF_005508785.2 Acyrthosiphon pisum
TCTATAGCTAAATAAGAAATACCATAATTTGGTTGAGCAGCAGAATGAGAATGTAATAATCTTTATCTAATAGTGATGGATTCATGGATTCTCCAACAAATATGACAACTTACCACTATTAATAATTTATTGTAATATGAATCTTAAATTTCTAACGAAATTTCGAATATTATTAATTTTTTTTAAAATTGATGTCGATAAAAAAGCTTGAAAATTTAATATAATGCTCCTAATATATTGTTCCAATAGCAGTAACAAAATATAAAAAATTAATTCATAATTTTTTTTTAAACATTTAAGTTTCAGTTTTGACAAAATACATAAAAATCACGTAAATTTGCAAATTATTTTTTTTTTTATAAATGTCGATAAAATGTTATTCCTTGGGTCAAAAAGCTTGAAAATGTAATACAAGACTCCTGTCATATTGTTACAATAGCAGTTGAAAAATATTAAAAATACATAGGCACGTTTTATTTTTATAATCATCTAAAATTCAAATGTTGACAACATTTATCAAATTTAAAATATACAAATTATTTTGTAGTAAAAAATGTATGAAATGTTCAACTTTTATAACTAAGATTTGAATATTTAAAATAAGGTTGCACATAATTAATTAAATCTGTAACTAAAAAATCTAAAAATATAATATATACACAATTATTTTTTTATATTTATTTTAAGTTCAAATTTGGACGAAATTATATAATAAATTATCAAGAATAATGATTTTAATTATTTTATATTAGTATGGGTAAACTTATTAATAATAAGTAATAATAATATATATATATATATATATATATATATATAATATAATATCTCCTAAACTAACAAACTGTCTCCGCTCAGAATCGTTTTTTGTACACAATGATAATATTATTTATATCATTGAATTCAAATTTAATACTATCCATTACAGTGACGACAACCACTTACCCGCTTTTTTGGAATAAATTTTAATATTTTATTTTAACGAACCTATTGTTGTTTCGCATCTACATATTTAGTTATAGGTGAAACTTTTAATGCTTGATAGTTGATAGCATCTTGTCCAAATTTCTTAAATTTTAAGGTATAAGTTAAATTTTTGAAAGCATAAATTATTTTTCTTAATTTATTTGCTACTAATTTTACCTAGCCTTTTAATTTAAGATATTTTACAAATCTTCACCTAAATATTTAATTTTTAAATAATTTTACAAAAGTTTGCATGAACATGCAAATTGAATTAAATTTAGAACGGCCTAAGGCGTCATTAATTATATTCCAGTACCGGCAGTACTTTTTCTTCTACTATTTAAAGTAAAATAAATATTCGAGCTTTGATTCGACCTGAAAAAACTTCTCATCTTTCAGATAAAAAAAAAATGACTTAAATCCGACATATCAACGAGGCATAAGCATGAGAGCTTTTCCTGTAAAAGCTTTTTTGTTCATCAAAATAGTGCTTCGATAATAGTCATCGAAGTATACCACTGACTTGTGCATGTACGTGCGTAAATATCTTTATCTGAGAGTGTAATTATAGCTCACTCACACTGTCACACTAATATTGATTTACATATACATTTTTTTTTAATAGTTCTCACATGTATGGACATTCCGCGTGAGGTCGATACAACATGTGAATTGAATTGCCTACATTTTACTCCTTAACAAATGACCGGCACCGACAACCTTAATAAAGTCAAAATCAAGAAACCGTATTCACAACTCTTCTTTAAAATCGTGCATCAGGATGTTCAAAGAAAACTTGGCTTCTAAAAATCAATGCCGATTATCACATTAATTAGGTATCTAAATTCTAAATATAAGTAACATATCCGTCATAATTATATGTTAATATTAATCTGTAATTTAATAATTTGTGCATTATAATATAATATGTAAGTAATAAAATAAAATATAAATAATAATATAATTTTTTTCTTTTGGCTTCCACCGGTGTTTTTTGTGAAACAAAAGTGAAAGTGTAAATTGGCCCGCCAACTACAAAGGTTGGATCACCCTGATTCACAATAAGCTATATGTATCTACGCTTGTGGTTTGTCTCGGTATAACAGTATAGTATAGAGACGTATATAATGATATGTATATCAGTATACTACGCTATTATTAGAATGAAAATACTAAGGTAATCAAAGCAAAGTTTAAAAAAATATCTTTGTGGTAACAGGCTTAGAGAATTCTTCGTCATTGAGTAAGTATAATATAGATGCACTCGATAATGGATATTGTGTAAGCATTTAGCAAAATCTTTAATACCTATAAAAAAAGTTTAAAAATTGTTAATAATTAATAAATAGAATACCTTTAAATTATATTAATAGCATGTACCTAAATTATAATTTTTTTTTTTAAAAAGAACTTTTAGATATCCAGCTGTTGAACAACTTGTATGCCATTCCAACCATAAAAATGCTCGCTCTTATTTAAATACGATTGATCCACAAGTTTCTACACTTTATAAAATATATGTAACAATAAAATAGTTTTTAAATTTGCTTTAGACACAAAATCAATTCGTTAATAAAAACTTGTTGAATGAAAATGTTATGATCCCGTAATGTATAATATTTTTACATAATTAAATAATTCCATTAAATAAACGTTTTATTCATTGG
>NC_042494.1:106647719-106650353 GCF_005508785.2 Acyrthosiphon pisum
TTAATACTTTTAACTGAAATACCTCATTTACGAGAGCTAAATAATTTTTTCTTATAAATAACCATTTTTATATACTTAAATAGTTAAATCAGTAATCTAAACTGCTCAAAATAAAAAATTGCTGCAGGCAAACAGTTCATTATTTATATTTTATAGTAATTTTTCGTGATATAAAATTGAGAACAATTGTTTTTATAATTTACCTACTATACCTACATACTTAAATAATTTTTTTTTTTTTGAAAACTATATTGGACCCGTTAAAAAAATATATTTTGAGGATAAAGATGGACCATGCACCCCTTAGCCCCCCCCCCTTAATCCAGGCTTGCAGACTGTTGTACAGACATCAAACACGCACATTATATATACGATACAAGACAATCGGTAATCATCGTCTGTTGAGTGTTTCTTTGAAACGCGATTATCGCGTATTTTGGATACCTATTGATAACGCGTATTATATTATATTATAATCACCCGCCTCAAATGTCGCCGCATGCCAGCATTGCTTAAATGCGATGACGGATGACAGAAATATATGGTTTATCGATTTCTACTGTGTATAATATTATTCATGATATGATTATAATATTATTATATCGTTATAATATGAGTCTAATATGAGTCTGTTATGAGCCGTTCATTAGGTTTTTATCTTGTACCGACTGCCGATCCTCGGAGTCTCGCTATAATTGTGCGAATCCGCTCCATAACCCATTACGAAAATATTGAGTTAAAACAATATTAACATTTAAACAATTTATTTAATTTTCTTTTCCTCGTCTTAAAAAAATTCAGTCCTTAATTCAGGTAAAAATAAATATTAAACTGATATAAATACTATTGTTTACCTACTATTTGCATTAAATCGTGAACATTTCCCCCTGACTGTTTTCGATATAGTAGGACATTTCCCCCCCATTTTTTTTAAAAGTTTATTATTGACTAATAATATTTTATTTAAAAAAAATATTTCATATTATTAATATATTATATTATGTCGTTTGAATATTATGATGAAACTTAAAAAATAAGGACCACCCTAATACATAAGCATTTAACATAATTTCAAAATTATTATTCAGTAAAATTAATTTCTACAGTAGTTTGTAAATAACAATAACATGCCTTCTATGTAGTAACCTTAGTAAATATTAGTAAAATATAAAATATATTACTGCTAACTTAAAAAGTACTTAAAACTCATTTATAATAATAATATATTTCACTTTCCATTTAAGCACTGACATTTTTATTTGAATGAATACTAGAATACAAACGCATATTTTTCAAAATATATCAAATTTATAATAAGTATTGATACAACCTGCATGATTAAATTCAAAAAAGATTGTTATAATATTAATTTTTATTTAGTATTCATAAGATTGAATTTATATATATTTATTTTGTTATTTTGCAGGTATTGATTTAACTTCCAGGTTCAGAGAACTTCATAATGATTAAATATTGTATAATGTTCAGGATGATGTTTAGTATGTATAGCAAGTTATACAAAATAGATTTGTTTTTCATTCATTTTATTTTTTGTCATTATTTTATTGTATATTAAAATATAAGCTATAATTACAAATTACAATAATTAAGTTATATAAAAACTGTATAACATAATATTGCCCTAACTCAGGTAATATGTTATGTTATTTTTTATTTGTTTATTGTAATCTTTTTTTTTTTTTTTTATAAATATTTTGTGACAAAGGTTTTGTTCAATTATTATATTATTAATTAAATGTTATTAACATTAGAGTTATTATTAAAACTAATATATTTAACTCTAATACGTTGTTGTCAAACGAGTGTTTTACTTTTTTTTTAAATAACACTTGGTTTTTGTATTAAGGACCTATATTTTTATTAGATAATATAAATAATAATATAACGGCACGGTATAGAAGATAGTTATAGTTATAGTTATAGTTATCTTCTATACCGTGATAACGGTATCATCTAATTATATCAACTAATACATTTTTTATTTACTGGCAAGTTAAATAAACCATTAGGTAATATATTATATATAGTAAATAACAATAATTGAAAGAAAATTTCTGATGGTTACAAATAACTCATTAAGAGTCAAAATATTTTGAAAACTGTATGATGTATGGATAAAGATCATATAAATATTTGGTGAAATTTAAAGTACCTATATATAGTTAAAAGTTTCTGTTACACCAAAAAATATAAAAGTATTACCAAAAGATTTCAATTTTCATATTTTTTTTTTTTTTTTTTGCTTAACCTGATCGCCTTTGAAAATTACTGAAATGTCTTACATTTTACCCTCCAAAGTATACTAACTAGATTCACTTTCTACAAGAAAAGTATATAGTACAAAATGTATTTTAATTGATGCGTTATTAGTTTTTATAGTTATCAGTTCCCCCCTGAAAGGTGTTTACAGACAAAAAAAAATTAGTATTAAACACATCGGAAAATCGTTGCCACATTCTTCGCTCCACTCAGAATTTAGAAGTACTTACTTTTCTGGTTTTAAACGTTTCGATTTAACGTTTTTTTATAATTTAGTTGTTACTGTTGAAATATATCGAACATTATTTAATAATCATCAACATAATTCACAACCTTGTAACTTCAAAATGTTGA
>NC_042494.1:106650738-106694412 GCF_005508785.2 Acyrthosiphon pisum
TACGATAATGTTACCGTATTTATACGGTTGGTAGTGTGGTATGATGGTTTTTTTTTTTTTTTTACCATACGATAATAATAATAATAATGGTTTTTTGTCGGGTGGCATTTTGTCGGATTTTGGTGATGGTGTTTTGTCGAATGGTTTTTTGTCGTTATCACGTGGCCTTATGTCGGGTGGTTATTTGTCGGGTGGCTTTTTGGCGTGCTTCCTTATGTGGCCCGTCCGCCCATAAACCTTATAGTACAAGGTCTATGCGTCCGCCACACACCTTGTCCGCTATCAAATACTGTAAATAATAGCCGCTATCATACATCATAATCTGGTATAGATAATAAATATTTATTTATTATCTATGGGTATAAGGCACGGACTAGTCATAGTTAATCCATGACAAAATAGATCTATTTTGTCATGAGTTAATCATAGTCCGTAGTATAAGGCAAGATATGTATAACTATTAAGAATTTAAGATTTTTGATGTTTCAATTGGAAACCTATTAGAATATCTGACTATGTTTATGATGGTAAATTGGAAACTTCAGTGACATCTTTAATTCTTATAGGTCCACCTTAAGTAATAGTGATTACTGACTAGTGAGTAATCTACTAATATAAATATAATATATAAATTATTGTGTTTTGAATCTAAGTTTGTTAATTGTATTCTGTCGACATATTATTAATAATATTAGATATTATACTTTCTGTGTCAACTACAAAGTATCTGTTCCTGATACAAATCACATGTTTTTTTTTATTCTAATCTATTATGTAAATTGTTTTTTTATTTTAAAGGATTAAACAAAAAACGTCAACATGATGCATTATAAACTTATATGCTTATTTTGTTCCGTGTTAAGTGGTATTTACTGTTCTGTAAGTAAAATTAATTGAAAATAAACTGAGACTAATAACTGTAATAAGTCAATTTATTTTTCCAGGATACAAGTTATGATTCAATATCTGATGTTTATTTAGAACATGAATTGATCCCCAATGCTGGTTTCACTAAACGCAGCTCTATTCTTGTCAATTTGGAGTCTAGGAACGATGTTGTATCTACTACTAGTATTAATGATTCAGACATACAATTATTAAAAGTAAACATTTAATAAAATTCAATTAACTGTTTTGTTTTAATCAATTATTATATATGTATGTTTATAGCAATTAGCATCTAAAAATGAACTATACAGATTAAAAGTCACTGTTAGAACATTGTCTGGCAAAGAAACACGTTTTCTCACTTTTACTAGGGCATGCCTTATAGTTGGATCTAAATTAAATGATATTTTAACACTACATTTGGATCACTTAGACTCTCCATTTGCGGTTAACTTAGCTACTACGTCTAACAACTGCAACAGTTTTAACGAATTGGACACAAGTAACTTCACAACTACAGTATTTTTCAGAAGACCAGAAAGCAGTCCAGTGTTCGTTTTTGATTTTTTTTACTCTCAAATATTCAATTATTTATATGGAACAACATTTTTGGTTATTTGTAGACCCGATACCGCAACTTATATTCAGAAGATGGAACGTGAGCGTGACGCCAGGGAAAAAGGAAAATCAAGCAATAACAAATCAATGCTCGGAAAATATGTAAGTAAAAATCAATGTTTGGCAAGTTCCTTATAAAAAAGAATTCTTTCCGTTCCTACTTCTTTTTTTTAAAAAAGGAACTCGTTCTGTTCCTTATTCCAAATAAAATAAAAATGTTTATATAATCATTAATTTTTTTTTTCGTATTATGCATACTTCTCTAATTTTTATTTATAATATATAACCACAAGTAGGTAAATATTTTATATGTTTATGCAATATATTATTATATATTTTAAGATTTTCTTCAAAATTAAATTGTTGGCGAACGTATGTGGATTGTCTTATTGTTGATACTCGATAACAATCACTAATTACTAATTAGGAATATACATTATACACATTTAAAAAAATATATCTTAATTTCAATTTTTACATACTTATCTGTGTAAATTATTGAAACTAGAAAGGAACGAACAATTTTGTTATTTTTCCTTTAAAAAAAGAACTAGTTCATTTTCTTATTCTTTTTTTATAAAAAGGAATTCGTTCATCGTGTCGTTCTTTAAAAAGGAATTTGTTCCAGGAATCCGTTCCTTTTGGAACTCAATCCTTCCAAACACTGGTAAAAATATATTTAAAATTAATAAGCGCACTAAAACAAATTTATTTCACAGGCCATCTTTTGTTCTACTTTGATGGCCTATGTTGATTAGTATATCACATATATTTATTTTTCTAGTTATTTACAAAATACATATTGTGCTCACATCTATACAATTGGTCCATGTATTTTTCAAAACAAAAAATAATTTCCAAGCACTTTCAATTTAGTTAAATAACAATTCAATGTTTTATTGTTAAAAAAAAACAGATATTAATAATTCTTATGTACTTTTGACATTGATAAAATCTTACAAATTATTATTGAATATTATATATATTTTTTACTAATTAATCATTTGGGAAAATTAAGATTTTTATGGATAACTAGCTGCCCGATCTTCCTCCGGAAGAAATTATTTTTTTATAATTTAATTTAAAAACATATGACTATTTTTTGGCTATACAAATAATATAATATAATTACATATTGTAGTTATTGTTATTGCTAATTTCTGAAAATTATATATTCTACATTTTGGATTCAACCACTGGAGTGGTAAATTTTATTATTTTTATTATAGAATAGAGATAAGGTAGAAAAAAATATAACAATAAATTATTTGTTCAATTAATAATATATATTTGAAATGGAAAAATGCAAGTGCAAGCAAATAAATAAATAATTAATAATAATAATAATAAATAAACAAGCAAACCGGTTTCCTTCGTCTTCAAAATCAAGTTAGATTCTTATATATATATAGATAACAATTTATTTTATAATTTGTATAAATTATGTTAAATAATCTATTTACAATTGATAAAACAATTTATATATAGTATGGTTTGTTGAGTTTTAAATTACCTAATAATAGTTAAGATTTTATCTAAACATAAACTCACTAATAAATATATTATTTCAGTGGATGTATATATTACCATTAGTCATATTTATGATGATTGCTGGTGCATCAAATCCAGAAGCAAGACAGTAAATCGAAAAAAGTACTTCAAAGTTGTATTTATTTTATTTTGTTCTTTCATCAATTAATGGGACTATCCCGTTAGTGTCTTTTTATTCAATAATTTAAGTTTCATTATATGTACATTAAGTGATATTATTGATTAAATTACAATATTTGGTTTAAAAATTAATAAATTGTCAAGTATAATAACTAAAAAGTAATAAATATTTATGTAGTTTTTTTCACAATATAACCAGCTCCACTATTATGTTCAAACACACACTGTCCATTGATCCAAGTTGATTGAACATTTAATTTAGGTCCCAAAAATACAAAATCAGCATCAGCTCCATAGTTAAGTGTGCCTTTAAATTGTTGTATCCCTAAAACTTGAGCTGGATGTAAAGTTACTGTCTCAATTGCTTCAGCAACACTACAATCTTTAAAGATATTTTTTCTTAATATACAATTATACCAAATATTATACTCACGGGTTAAACTTACTTGTTGCTTCAATAAAATATCTCATACATTCATCTAAAGAAGTCACACTACCACATAATGTATTTGTGTTTGCTATGTATGCTTTTGAATTCTTTACTTCTATCTGCTCATCACCCAAATGATGAATTCCATCGGGTAGCCCAATAGCTGACAATGCATCTGTTACCAACACAAGTCCTTCTGGGTTGACTTTATGGGCAATTTTTAATGCTGCTGGATGTGTATGAGTACCATCAGCTATAATACCAAAAAATAATGGCTTCTCAACGGTAGGTGGACATGCTATGAGTCCAATCAACCCTGGATCTCTATGATGAAACTATAAACATAATTTGTTCAAACAGTTGTTGTTGTGTAATAAAGTATACCTACAGAAAGCATTGCATTAAATAAATGTGTAATAAATGTAGCGCCATTTTTTACTGCTTGTATACTAGTTTCCATATTTGATGATGTGTGTCCTAATGATACTACAATTCCGTTATTAGATAATAGTTTGATTACCTCCATTGAACCATTAAGTTCAGGAGCTAGAGTAACTATTTGTATATTATCCAAGCTACCATAAGTATCTATCAAGTTAGAATTTTCTAAGGTTTTTATATTAGAAAGACTATGTGCCCCATGTTTTAGACCACTAATGAATGGACCTTCAACGTGCGCCCCTAAAACTGCAGCTCCTTGTTCATCACCACGACAACGTTTGAACTTAGGTAATATCTGAAAATAAAATATATTTTTAAATGTACTGTTAGTTACTATTTATAGTTTAATATTAATACAGTAAAACTTCCGTTAACGGTCACCTCTATGTAACGGTCAATTTTTTTGGTCCCGTCAAGTGTATCCTAGTGTTATTCTACCTCTTTAGGACGGGCACCTCTAAATAGCGGTCATTATTTAAAGTCCCTTCGGTGACCGTTATATGGAAGTTTTACTGTATAATAAAAACATTACAAAAATATATTATTTTCTATGTTATTATTATGTTAATATTGAGATCTACCAGTGAAATAGTTTTGAATTTTCATAAAAAATTGTTTTATACTGTATTAACAATAACAACCAAAAAAACTCATAGTAGGTACCTAAATAATATAAAAATATTTTAATACTATACTTGCTTCATGGTAATTTGAACTGGTTGTTGAGACTATAGTAGGACAAAATCCAGTAACACCGTATTTTAATAATCCTTTTCTAACTATATCAAGCCCATCTCCATTATGGTAAGTAAAATCAACTCCAAAAGCTCCTATACATAAATTACATTTTGATACTTAAATGCCAGGTTGCATAAACAATCACCAAACATTTAATGAATCAACAGTGAGTTAATGGTTCTTTACACATAATTTGGTTGATAAATCCATTACATTTTAGTGAATTGAATTAATCAATTTACTATGCGGCCAGACATAAAACTTTCTTTTTTATTCAGTTTATCTGTTTTAAATGTTTTAGTATATTACTTAACTACTTAAGCAATCTACATAAATAGGCAAATTGCTGACTGTGGTAACGTAAATGATGATGTAACTATTTAAAAATATTCTATATATTATATTAATTATTCACAAAAGATTGCTCTCATGTAATTTACTATTTAGTCATTTAGAAAATCATTGAAGATTTAATCCTGTGATAGATGCATGAACTCGCATAGAAAATTTTTGTTTTGTAATATGCAATAAAAATTCAATGTTCTCGGGATGGGTCCATACAATTTTCACTATGATTTATAAATTTATCCAAGTTGATTCAAACTTGAGTAGTTCAATATCATCTCACATAATTATGGGTAAAAAGGTATTTTAATCTAATTTTTTTGAAAACTAAAATATCATATTTCTATTCTCATTGCACCTCAAACATAAGCCAAAAACATTATTGTTTTTCAGTGTGTGTGATATTTTACAGTTAGCAGTTTAGCTCAGCAAATTGTGGATCATAAACATCTAAAATCATGGTAGAGCTTTTACAAAACCAGTAACTACTTGTAGAATGTAGATTGCTACAGCGTTATCAAATATTGCATGAATAACATAGCTGTTACATTTATTATAAAATACAAAATTAACATTATATTGAATAAATTATATATATAAATAGAAAATTAGGTGAAAGGTTTAGCTGAATTTATTTTAACATTTTATAAAGAAGGTATAATTAATTTAAATTCATTGCGATATTTAGCTATAGATGACAATCTAATATGACTTTTAGTTTTATAAAATATATAAATACTGTGAATTATCATTTATATTATTCAATAAAATATAAATGTGCAAGAATACTATAAGATATTGATTATTAAGATTCTACATAAACATAACAAACCAAGTCTTATCTGTTTATGTTTTGTTAATAGATAAATGGTCGTTCTCTGATTAACACAGCTTAATATAATGTATTATGTAAATTTATAGTTGAATAGTATTATATTATGTTAACAGCATATAATCTATGGTAACAAGGTCAAAAAGATAATATAATTTATATTTTATTAAAAAAAAACGAAATGGATAACTTTCATTATTAAAAAATTGTTTTTAAATAAACATTGATTGTAACCACCAACTTTTCTTTAACTTTGAGTGCACTATGGAAAAATGTTGGTTAGAAAATAGCAAATTAAGGAATAAAAATGACATGAATATAGTTAATCAAGCAATGTTAGGTGTATAATAAAACATTATATAACTTTATACTGACCGTTGATTTGCAAATCTATAAATCCAGGAGTTATTAAAGATCCTAGGCAATCAATTTCAATGTCTGGAATTTTTTTATTGTCATAAAATATAATTTCAGGATTTTCTATTCGACCATCCACGACCCATAGGTCGTGTGCAAGAATTTGTCCATCTTTTAAAATGTTGCAGTTAAAATATTTAGTAACAATATTCATAGCTGTTGGATCACTTATATAGACACAACTATAACTGCAGCTAATTGAAAGATAACTGAACAGTATTTTTAATTTAATTTACCACGTGCCATATGACTTATTAGGAATCAACAAGGTCATAACTCATTATATATTTTGTTACATGTAATTGTTATCATTGTTTTCATATATAATAATCTGTTTATGTACAGTAAACAATTTGTTTTATTGCAACTTAAAATAGTACATAATAATAATATAGAATAGATATAAATAATTCGGTAAATAAAACAATTTCCTTAGTTCTTAAAAATAAAAGAAAAAAAATAACAAAAATATCACCTAATATTTTTTAGCGATTCAGTCTTCTTAAATATTTACAACAAAATTAAATATTTAATATATAATAATTATGATAAATATGTTTATGACAAGGAAGAATTTTTTCTAAACATTTTTACATTTACAAAATAAATAAATAAGATTTGTAAAACAAGAGCAGATATCTTGTCACAATTAGTGAAAAACATTTGTTTCTTGGTCCTAATATTAAATAAACTATTTAAATAAAATTAATTTTTAAATTCAGCATTTATATCATGTAACTTATTTTATTTATGCTTCATGCCTTTCATGCTTCATGCCAAAATGAAAAAAAAAAAATGGCTTTAGCTTTAGATGACTAGATATTTAAAATATTTCCATGTTATGATATAAATATAGAACCAAGAAAATAATTATTAAAAAATGTATTGTAAATATATATTTTAAATTAACTTAACAGGTTTGTTTTATAAACACGGAACGTTAAAGTTTGAGCGAGAAAGAAAAACAATTGTCTTCTAATGTGTTAAAAAAAAAATTAATAACAAATAAAATTACAATTGGTACTAATTAGTAACCAAAATAACGAAAAAATAATATCTTAATATTGCAATTACGTATGAGAACACCAACAACAAGTTAACTAACAATTAAACAACATGCATTTTATATAATAATGATATTAATAATAATATGTATGAGTATATATATATATATATATATAATATATAATTAAAATTACAAACAATTTTTTTTGCCTACATCTAGATTAATTTGACTAAAAAGTTCACTAGATTGTTTAAACGAGGTAAACGTCCATTATTTACAAAAAAAATATTATAATATATATACCATGTATATAATAAATGATTTATGATATATCTTAATACAAGAAATTTAATATTATGAGACTTTTAAAATAAAAACAAAACAGCTCATACATTTTTTTTACCTTTTAATAAATAGGAACTAAAATTACTTTTTCTTGTTGAGGAAATAAATTAATGTAATAATAATAATAATAATCATATAAAAGAAAAGAAAGTCAGTAAAATGTCAGTGTTCTTAAAAATAAAAATAAATTTGTTAAATCTAAAAAAAACAAAAAAAATGCACTTCGAGCAGTCTCAAAAAAATTAATTAATTATTTATATAATAAAAATTGAAGAATAACAGGAAAAATAAGTTAACAAATACATTTTTAGGGGGGTTTATTGGATTATTTTTTAGAGTAACTTACACAGTTGCATTCAAGACAAGAACATGGTGATTATTTTTTGCTAAAGTAACAATATGACCACCGCTAGTTATTTTCAATCCACAACAACGAGACACCTAAAACAAATATTTTATCATTTCAATTAAAATATAAAAATGAATGAGTTGGTTATGACTAAGACGACTTTATAGAAATATTGTAATATAATACAAAAGAATGTAATAGCTTAAAATAGTTTAGTTTATATAAGTACCTGCAATTTAGTTTACCCGCAACTGATTGTAAAATATATTTATCCTACATATTAAAACTTTAGGATTTCATTTCAAAAATTGATCTAAAAATATCTAAAATTATAAGGATTCTTTCAATTTTAAAATTATGTTTATGTAATTTAATTAAAATGTAACTATGATATAGGATATTCGATTCCAATTTCTTTTTAATCTGCGAGAGGCCTCATCATAGACCTATAAACTAATGGACAGCACTTATAGAGAGAGAGAGGTCAGGGATACAGTATAGAGTAAAAGAGAAAAGAGAACGTGGAGGAAATACAGTATTCGTTTCATAAGTCTATGATTATTCCACTTTATGTTCTTCCCTTCTTTTCTCTCTTCTCTCTTTCTCTTATATGATTCCCATGAATTGATGGCAGGGCGGAGTGGAATGCGCTATCCATTAGTTTATAGATCTATGGGCCTTATCAGGATACAATTAGTATAATTTGAAGACCAGGTTTGAATTAAGGGTTTGATTTAATTCAAGTTTTGTGTGAAAACGTTTAAATTGTAGTATAGAAAGTTCATATTGTTTTATTTTGTAGGTTGTTGGGTAAGGCATGGTTTGTTATATAGCAGGGAGCATCAGTAATGATAAGAAGAACTATATATTGAAGTGATTGAATGTGACAAATGTTCAATTTTTAAGACAATTTTATATAATTATATAAATTGTATAGCATAAATAGTATTACATATTTAAATTTACAAACATACGTATTGTATTAAAACTCTTAGATTCAGCATAATATCCAAGTTAAAGAATTTTTGAGATTGGCAATAAATGATATTTTTTTGAATTTGGAAGAAGTGGATTTTAGTATATGATACTTTAATCTTCAACATTGAGGACAGTTTCTGGTAGAAAATGTATATGCTATCGGTACTTGTAGGGAGAGGGGATGGTTCTGAAGTAGAAAAACCAGGAATATTTATCAGTTTTTGTTTGGATTCATGAGGGAACATTTTCTATACATGATATAATTGTCAAAATAATTGGACTATTTTAAATACAAGGTTTCTTATAAGTTTTTCTTATAGCAGTTAAAAATCTGAGGTTAAAATGTAGACATTTTTAAAAATTCATAACATATTAAATTTCAAACTTTAGGAATTAAGTATTGCATTTTTAATACCTTTTTAATACCTAAGGCTTGACACATTTGTATATAATCAATAATATTATATAACTATTATAGAATAATTTTTATTTTAAAACTTGGTTATCATTATTTTGTTTAGGGCTGTTCGATTATTTTGATTAATCAATTATTTTACAGTTTTTATAAAATGCCATTAATCGCCAAATAATCGAAATTTGATTAATCAAATAATAATAATAATATAACTAGTACATTATATTTATATAATTCTAGCTGAGCCTGAGCACTTCGTTGCCCGTTAAATGTACCAACTCTATATGACTCAAACTTTGTTCAATTCATTATTTAATATTCAATGTATGGTGTTCAAAATTTATCTTAATTTTTCTGTTGCCTGGAATAAAAATTCTGTTTCTTTCGCACCAGTATATTATCAGATAGGCAATTTATCTGCGGTATAATAGATAGATCGCGGACGGCGGACCCCGTGCTGTTTGTACGTAAGTGTGTGATTGAACTGTAGAGTATCATAATTATACCAAGTTTATTTTGATATAATACGGTGGATTAATATAATCAATTAATACATAACCGTACTAAAATTCGATAAATAAAAAAATCAAATTTAACCCTTTTTAAATTAGCCTATCTTCTTTCCAGAGATCTGCACACAAACATTCATTTATATATAATAACGGCTGATCCTGTGCACTTTGTGGCCAGTAAAAAATGACAACTCTTAAAAAAATTGTTCAACTCTTTTTTTGGTGTAACTCACTGCAGTAAAAGCAACTCAGCCACCCTGGCACATTGCCTATGTGCGAAAATTTGATTTGATGCATGCTCGTACCTGATCTGACCGATTAACCAATAGAAACCAATAATAAATAAATACTATTTCTATTAATTATTTCTCCTATAACTAATAGCAACCATTTATAAACAAATATTTCCATCGTAAATATCAAAATCCCTGTTTGAGCAAATCTACTAGTTGGTTGTAGCGTGATGTTATATATAGCCTTCCTCGACAAATGGACTATCCAACAGAAAAATAATTTTTCAATTCAAACCAATAGTTTCTGAGATTAGCGCGTTCAAACAAACTCTTCAGCTTTATAATATTAGTATAGATAAAAGTGGACTTCTACATGCCATCTTGCAAATCTTGTTTAAAATTGTTTATAAGTTAAAGAATAAATTTACTCTTGGTAAAAAAATTGATTAATTGGTTAATAAGTCTTTAAAAAAATTGGTCGTTAAATAATTGATTTTCGATTAAAACGTGAAATTAATAATTGTATGGTAAAAATAATAATCGAATAGCCCTTTTGTTTTATAATGATTGGAAGTAAACACTTAGGGATAATGACATAAGATACACCCTGTATAATATTTTTAGAACTAAACATTGTATATTTTAAAACTGAAAAAAAAATTAATTACAAGTTGAGGTATTTTGAGGATCTACCAGTGGCAGCTCGTCAACAATATGATGGGTGAGGCAATTAAATTATTAATTATTAATTAATTTAATACTCACACGGTTCTACTGTAGTACAAGTACAAAATTTAAAATTGAATAATAATAATACGTTATTAAGTTTATTATTATTTGTTTGATAATAACTGATATTTTTAGTTTGTACTTTGTGATAAAAATATTATGGGTAGGTTAATACACTTTGGTCACTTCGAAAAATGACAAATGAAAAATATTGACAAACTCTGAGGCCTGAATCGTTCAGCCTCATTTCATAATAAAATTTCAACTTCCCCACTACCATGATATATTTTATAATCGTACGGCCGCCTGACTCGTCTGAAGCTAAATATTACTAACCTCTCAGCGCTCTTCAGCTTTTGTCGAAATCTTTCTATCGTTCTACGAACATATTCGTCTTGATTTTTGATAACACTGACGAAGTAGTATTATAGTACATAATATGTATTATGTACTATAATAATATATAATAACAAACAGCTTTTCTAATTTAAAATCTATATATTATAGAATATAATATTCTTAAAGTCGATGGGAAATAACTATAATAATTATAGTAATTATAATAATTATTATAGTATCCTCCTTTTTCTTTACAATTGTTGGATGAAGGCTGAGCCTAACTTGCCTCCCTTGGCGAGCCACCAGTGGTATCTACTTAAGCAAGGGTCACCACTTAATATTTTTGGAGGGCCACATTGGGAATTATTAAAATTTTCAGGGGCCATCAAAATTCAAAGCAAATATTCTTAACTTATTATAGTATAATAGTATAATGCAAAAGTAACATAGTGACCTAGTGGAAATAAAATAATAATTACCTAATTAAGTAAATTAAAATAAAATGAAAAACAAATTAATAATAAATTTAATATAAATAAATAGAGAATTGGGTTAAAATTATAGGGAAGAATGGCAAGTCTTGCTGAGAACTAACTATATGCAATTTGGTGTATGATTCGTGCACTTAATAATTTATATGCAGGTTCACAATTTTTTATTTACGAAGATCACAAATATAACTGGACATTTTTCGGCTATTGATTTATGTGAAGTCTCATAATAATGTTAAATATTGAAAACTTTAAAAGTAGGTACTGTCTGGTGGCAAATCAAACAAACTGGCAAGGCTTTTGTCCTACCTATGGGGTTTAATATCAATTTTTTTTTTTCATTATCCGAGGGCCGGATAAAATTTTTCGGAGGGCTGTACCTGGCCCGCCATTTGGTGACCGCTGTACGAAAGTATATGTACACAAATCAATAAAAATGCAATATCCAAAAATAGATTTACTCAAGTTTCAATTAACATATTAAGAGGACGTTACACAGACATTTGTTGTCTCCGCCTTACACACGCACGACATAGGAAATTTTCATTCGCTAATTTCAAAAGGGTGCTGTCAGTTTTGATATTAGTGTGAATTGATCTATTATCAAACTTTTAGGTAACAACATTATAATGTGTTCTCTAGTTGATTTTTACGATATTTTAATTTTTAAGTGAGTTATGAGCATTTTCAAATATTAATATTTTACATACTGATAGCTCACTTAAAAATTTATGTATCGGAAAAATTAACGAGAGAACATAGATAATATTGTGACCTAAAAGTTTGATAATTTTTCAATCCACTATAATATCAAAAATGACAGCATCCTATTGAAACTAACTAGCAAAAGAAAATTTGCTAAATCGTAACGTGTGTAAGACGGAGACAACACATGCGGGTATGACGTCCTCTTAATGACCAGGTAAAATATTATCCTCTTGAGAGAATTTTAAATTTGTAAATTGTTTGTACATCTTAAAATACTTATCTTTCTCAAATTTTTTTTAAGAAGTCAATTTATTCTAATTTTTAAACCAATGGAGCTAAACATGATGAGCGTAAAATTTGGTATGTTCACACCTGTAAGACGGAGACAACAAATGTTCGAGTAACATCCTAAGAATAGGTTAAGTTAATATAGGTTCTTAATAGGTTTGATAGTAATAATGAATTCTTTAACAAATGTTTGTAATACGGATATTTGAGTAATTGTACATAATACTATAATATATATTATAATATGGTGGTCAGAAAAATTCCACATGTACTTAAATCAAAAACGAAATAATTTGTGGTGGTGAATTAAAGAAGTTCTTAAAATTAGTACAATCATGATTCAAAAGGAAATATTTTAAAAACAAATAAAAAGCATACAAAACATTGCAATAAATATTTTTACATAACACATTAGTAGCATACTATGCTAACATTAAATTACGGTACATAGCATATTGTAGGAGTATCGATATTCATTGACCCCTAAATAATACTGAAGGGGGTATTCAGACACAACATAAAAGATAAGTTGTTTTAAGCAGTGTTCAAAACTGTCCATGTTGAGTATTATATACTACTAACATTTTGTTAACCACATATACCGAACATGACACTGCAAGTTATGACCACACCTTTAGGTTTAACCTTTTAAATACAAATAATTCTAAAATATAATTCCCACCTTAAATTTACATAATTTATAACACTTAAGTTTTATCACTAGCATATCATAGAACTTATATTTTTTAGGCTAATATAAATCAATATTATAATACACTTACTTTAATATAAGGACACTCTAAATCTGTTAAATGAGTGCCATCATGAGAAAAAACTGCAACATGGAAACGATTGCCATGAGAATCTCCAACTAATATTTCCCCATTTTCTGATATGTCTATGCCATTTGGAAAACTAGTGATGTATTCACCACCAATACGTCTTAAACATACACCTTCATCATTAAACACTACGATTGAGTGTCCTTTGAAATCACAAACATAATAATCGTCATCTAAAATAATTAAAAAGTAAATTAATTTATATTGCATGGATAAATTTAATTTTAACACTCATACCTCTGACAATAATGTCTGATGGTTCTTCCATATATGAAGCACAATCAAACCATTTCATGATGCCGTTATCTTCATTTACATTTAAAACAAATACTGTTGGGTGTACACTATCAACCAGTGCAAGATGTCCATTTGCAGTCACAGCCACTCCAGCCACAATTTCAATAAACTGGACCTGAATCTTTTTTATAAATTTACCTGTAGGATATTCAAATATTTGTACTCTGGATCGATCAGAACCACGATCACAAACAACTATTTGATTATGGTTTAAGAAAACCACTTTTCTAGGATAAAATAAGTATCCATCCTCTTTGCCTTCTCTGCCAAATTCAGTCTTATAAGTACCATCTTTTTCAAATACCTAAAAAGCATTAACTTTTAATGAATATCAATAGTTTATTTTACAGGTAGTTATTAGTTTTACCTGAATACGGTGATTGTGCGTATCAGCAACAACAATATCTTCAGTTGGACTAAGACAAAAACCATGAGGTGAATGGAATTGTCCAAGACCACTACCCATTTGACCAAATTTTGCTACTATATCCATACTAGGCCTACTAGAATGACGTTTTGGCCGAGTTGGTGGAGCTCTTCTTTCTTTGCTGTACCAACTTGAATTAGTAGCTACTCCATATATATCTAAAATATATTTGTTGTACACATTTTCATTTTCATTATTACATATTTAATCAACGTTCTAGTATAAAAATTACCAGGAGATAAAGTAGTTGTAGGAGAACTCAGAGATGACACACTACCTACCGAAAATGGGTCTAAGCCAGATTGATTCAAAGCTAATGGACTCATCAGGCTTTGAAGCATATCTAAATTATCCAACACAAATAATACAATTATTATTTATTTTTCAAATTTAAAAATAATATATCTTACTATTATTGTTATTGTTGATGTTCAAATTATCTAGTTTAGCAAGTGCCTGTAAATTGTTTAAAGCAAAACTACCATCCAAACTAGTTGTTGTATTCAATAAATCACCCAATGAATCAGGGGATGACATTGTTGATAAAATAGGATTATCATCAACATTTAATGAACATAAGCGTGCCAAATTTAAATCAAATATCTGCGATTCAACCATAGGTGACAACATAGGCGGAGGAAAGACGCGGTCAGTTAAAAAATTAGTTCTTGGAGTAGGCGGAGAGATAGGTGCAACTGCCACATTCATCCCTTGTTCTGTTTCAATTTGGCCAAAATATTTCTAAAAATTTAAATTAGATAAAGCCCGTATTGTATTATTGAAATAAAATTTAAAATGATTATAACCATTGATTATACATGTATAATCAATGTTATAACTAATAAAATTGTTTTATAACAATATTAATTATTACTTACTCGGCAATGATTTTCAAAACCACTAATATCAGGAGAATACAAAAGCTTAGCATCTACATCAACATCTGGTATTTGACCAAATAACTGAAGCATCTGAGTAAAAATTAATTTTTTTAATGCCATAATTTCAGATTCACTTCCATTTTCTAATAGACGTGTGGCAAATTGTTGTACTCCACCAATGTTGTCTGTGATTTTCTTCACCCTTAAAAGCAAAAATGAAGTTATCAATAAAGATAAGTGATTAAAAAATGAATATTATACTCTTCAAATTTGTCCATAATCTTTAATTCTTGTTGTTTTTGGGAGGATTTAAGCTGTACCAATACCTCATTTTTACATGTCTCTAATATAGCTTTAAAACGCTAGAAAAAAAAAGTTAAGCTTAACAAAATGTAATATTAAATTATAATAATATAATTATTACATGAAAAGTTTCTTCCACGTTTGATTTTACATGATCATGAGAAGTTTGTAAATTATCCAATGCTTTTTCTAAAGTAGCTGGCAAAGTAGAAACATTTTTCATAACATTTTTACTTTCACGCACTAGATATTCCAACTCTGTTCCATATTTTTTGTAAGCATTGGAAAGACTATCATAACTATGTTGACATGTCCTCGGAGAAGGTATATTGAGACATTTAGTACAAGCCAACTCCTGAAAATATAAAAATAAGTTAATAATAAAATTATTATTGACTTATTAAAAAAACATAACAATATTAATAATATATTGATCAGCAACTATAGCCATCATATGCAAAATCATTTATAATTAATTTTAATTAATTAACGAGCAAAAACTATTCTTAAGGTCATGAATTTTTAAAAACATAATACTTAGTTAAAATGTAATTAAATAAAAGTAAAGTTAATTATTCGATTTCTCTAATATACAACTTAATTCTAGTTTATTTAATCCAGTACTTTGATTCTTGTACACATAAATAAATTTTTATTTCACATTTAAATTAAAATTTAGAAGAATAAATGCATCACAAGTCAATACAAAATAACATGACAGAAATAAATATAGAAATTAATCTTGTATGTATTTTTATAATTTACAACTGTTATAACTTACATTACAAGTGTTGCAATAGTACACCATTTGTTCATTATTGTGTTTTTCACACAAAACCATTTTATGTAGAGCAGTTTTATCTTGAGCACTTTGGATCATTTCATCGATAGAAACCATATAGTGATATTGCCCTGGTGTTACAAGCATCTAATAAAAAATATTTAACAGTATTTAAAATATTTATATTTGTAAGTATAAACAACTAAGATCCATCATTTGAAACAATACCTTGTGCATACTCTCACAACTAGAACACAAAAAATTGCAGCAAGTAATACATTTATGAGTTGCTTCTTTATTATCTCTACAAGATTTGCAAACTAGTCTATGGGTCTTCAACCTTTCAACTTCCAGAATATCCCTAGTCACATAATCTTGGGGTAATGTCAAAGTGCCACGATTTAATTGAGTCTAAATATAATACAAATATTTTCATTTAAATACATAATACGGAGTTAAAATAATAAAAATTAAATACATACAGTTGTTGGTTGACTGCATGTAGGACATATTATATTAAGAACACTAAACATTGAGTTAACATTTACGAGTTGTAAGATGCATTTTTCACAAAATACATGCAAACAGTTGAGAACCCTCGGGCACATGTACTCATTTCTGTAACAACACAATTTTATTAATATATAAACATAATAAAAAGTATAAAATAACTTACTTGCAAATTTTACAAGTGTTAACCTCCAAATTAGTTTCATCTTCAATCAAAAAGTCATTACTTGAATCTAAAGATGAAGTATCCATATTTAAGGATTTTTAATTTAATCACAACGGATACTTGTATATTCTTGTATCAATTTTTTTATTATTGGAGTATAATTTTAAACTATTACTCTAAAATAAAATAAAAAATATAGGTATAATAGCTACAATAAATAAGTGTTAAAAGTTTTATACACCAAGATTTACTAAAAAAATATTTGTTTTTATTTATTATTATTATAACTATGCTATACTTTATATATTTATTTGAATTAGTGAAATAGTGAAATAAACATATTCAATATAATATTAAATTAATAATAAAACATTTATGTTGTCTCATTTAAATTATAATATATCTAGTTTTGTTTTAGATTCTGAGTGGAACAAAAGAAGTATACAATAATGTTTTTTTTCTGCCTGTATAAACATTTGGGGCAGTCAAAATGCTTTGTTTTTCAACATCAGGCTAATTATAACCTTGAGAATTTTTTTTATTTTTGTAATTTATTCTTGATAAAAACATTTTCACAGAGTAAAAAAGCTTGAAAATGCAATTCAAGGTCCCTTATAAGATTGATTAATGGAAGTTAAAAAATATTTAAGATACATAGGGATGATTATTTATCATGTGAATTTAAAATTCAAATGTTGACATAATTTCAAAAATGTTCAAATTATTTTTCAGTTAGAAATTTATAAAAGTGTTTCTTTTCATAGCTAACATAAATAATTTTAATAGAAGATTCCACACAAATTGTTCTACATAGAAATAAAAAAAAGTTAACAGGAAAGTTATACTACTTATAGCGAAGAGATGTTTTACGATTTTTATTAATTTCTTTTTTAATTTTCAATTTTCAATAATCAAAATTATTTTACATATGCAATGATTTATCACTGAATTCAAATATAACAAATCTATTAGAACGACATACTCGAGAACTACTGTACAGCAGAGCGGTACCCACTCGTAAACCTTTTTCATGTTATTTTTATCAATAATATAATTAAATAAGGAAAATACATTTTACAATATTATAACGTATTAAGTTATGTAATTCAAAATCTAAGAATTCTTTGTCATGTAAAAATAAATATTATTTTTAATTTTTACTTAATAGTTATTAGTATAACTATGATGGATTAAATTTATTGTGTACTAGATGGAAAAAAACAAGTACACTGAATAAAACCCACTTCCAAAATAAATGTAATTATCTATAATTTTGACGCTTTGTCCTATCCATGGTCATCTAACTAAGGAATACATAACCATCAAAGATGATATAGAAAGGATAGGCTTTATCATCATTATAGATATATTTTTCTTTATAGGTCTACTGTAATCTTATGAACATTCACTATCCCTGATCTCCTGGGAAATTTTCAGATTAAACCAAGCTCCACTTTTGGAAACGACATGACAGACAATAACTATATAGTGCATTCTTGTAAGTAGTAAGTACTAAGCACATTGAGTGAAAAAAACCTACTCTATACGTATAGAGAAAGTGCAATTTTAATAGCAGGTTCAAAATTTGTATTACAAACAAAGAGGAGGAAAAAAAACTGTAATATCACAATTTACTTCTTTTTTTTTTTCTATCAGCATATTATTCTAAATTAATATTCTTATTATAAGGTTATTGTATAATAAATAATATTCCATGGCTTATAATAAAATTTAATAAACTAAAATTGTTCAGAATTAACGTAAATTCTTAGCGACCAACATTTAACAATTTCCAATTACAAATCACAATCTATATTTTATTAACATTAATAATTACAATACTCTGTCCAGCAAGTAAGACAACAAGCCTGCGCTGAAGAATAGATTTTTGTCGGGTCGCCGAGTGTTTATCTTACTGGATAGATTAATTAATTATTAATTTATTACAAATGTAACATTTTACCAAAATATATTTATACTTATTTAGTAAAAATTGCTTTTATTTAAATCCATTTATAAATAACTTACTCATCATTTATGCATTAAATTACATAACTACATTAAGAGTTAGTCGCACCCGCATATGTTGTCTCCGTCATACACGCACACGACATGGCAAATTGTACGGTCAGCAGATCACATTTAGCCCCATTAATTTTAAAATTAGAGCAAATTGATCTCTGAAATTTAATGGTAAAAATATTATCTAGAGCATCTTATCAGCTTTTTGTTATATTTTAATATTAAATTGAGTTATGAGTATTAAAAAATGTTTAAACAAATTACAATTTTAAAATACTCATAATTCACTTTAAAATTAAAATGTAACAGAGTTGATGAGATGCCCTAGACAATATTCTTACCTTTAAATTTTATAAGAGGTCAATTCCCTCTAATTTTAAAATGATTGGGGCTAAAATGATCCGCTGAGCGTAAAATTTGTTATGTTGTACGCGTGAAAGACGGAGACAACATATGCGGGTGCGATGTCCTCTTAAGATTATTAAAGTACTTGGTACTATACAGATTTATGCAATTGAAAAATTAAAAGTTACCATATTGTTAGAATTAGATAGTATATTGAATCAAATTTGAAGAGATATAGGATTTGTTTTGAATAAATCATAAAAAATTATTATTATTTGGTTGTTTTACGTACAGAATCGAGTATGATCAAGATTCAAAAGCTTAAAAACTTGTTAGTATACAACATGAGATATGAAGTAATGAATGAAGTTCAAGAATTATACTATATAAGATATAACTTGAAAGAATAATATAATACACCCTATGCTAAATCACAATGATACAGTTTTGGAGTACAATTTGTTCATGACTTAAATAATTAACAGATGACTGCAATACATTACTATTAGTCAAATATTATTCCATGTACCTATAGTTGTTTTAATAAATATCAGATCTATTTTCAACAATAGTGAATCAACAGAAACTAACTTTATAGAGAAGAATATTTAACACTTAACAAATACTTAAGGACAAAAGAAAATACAATTACAACAGAGTATTCCAGAATATAAATAATATAATTCATTAAAAATGAATGAATAGTGTGTGTAGTTGTATAACCCTAAACTTCCACAATATTCAGTATAATATGAACCTAATTACTAGAATTTATAATGATGATACAAATTAAGTCATAACTAATACACAATTTAAGATTATTGTATTTAAGTAGGTACTTATTAATAACAAGTAGGAATTTAGTTTTCATAGAACACTAGTTTGAGTATTAAATAAAACTTTAAGTACCTAAAGCATTAGCTAACTAACAAATATATGCTATATTAATAAAATCAAAGTAAGTATATTATTAGCATTGATTAAATATATTTAATCAATGTTATTAGCACCTATATTCTATTCATAGGTAAATAATTGTTTGGCTGTATCTACCTATATTTGATATTTTATTAAATAAAATGTATCCATGATCATTTTTTTAAAAATTAAAATCAACTTTCAGTATTTATTTGTTGAAATGAGAGAATTGTTTGAAAGTAATAAAGTAGGTACTTATTGTATTAAAGAATATGTAGATGATTAAAATATGAGAGAAATTAAAATGTAAAGCCTTATCACATTTCCACAATGTATACTATTTGGACAAAAATTTTGAACCCCTCCCTCCAAGGGCATCACCGTAAACCTAGTATTTTTTGCTACCTTATCGTATAATAAACACAATTTTATTTGAAATAATAATCTTACCAGTACACGTTGAATAAATGTAATATATCATGCGAAAATGCTGGTTTTGAAACAACGCAGCTGAGTCGCTGAGAAAAGTGACTAGACGAAAAACGGATTGCAACATGCAAATAACGGGTGATAGGGAAAGGGGTCGGGTCGGGACGACGGCCATTCATGGTACACCAACGACATACACTACGACCACGGTAACTAGTTATTCTGTTAAATTGTCTAGGAGTAACAATTTGAAAATTGCAATATTTACTATTGGTACATACAACTTACTTACTAGGCTGTCTTTTTAAATATTTTGCACATTAATCCTTTGATATTATTCCATACCATGTATAAAACTATAATATAATTGACAATATTATAGATAGTAATTAATAATTATAATGACTTTTAAAAACTAAAATATTAGTTGAAAACTAATTGAAAATTATTATAATTTTTGATTGGTGCTACATTTTACATAAATTAAAAGTTAAAACAAGTTGGTCTTGGTGGGGATATCACATTTATTATCTTTTTCTTTATCATTGATGCATGATACCATTTATAATTATCAATATGACATCACAGACTTCAATATTATACAGACATTTTTTACATAAATTTGCTTTTTTCTATTTCGAGTTTCCACTTACCAGTTTCCAGTATCATTCAGTAATTCAGCATTTTCAATTTTCATTTTTCATACTGTCAAATGACAATTATTTGATAAATTTACAATTACATTTTAAAACATATTATTATTATAGGTACCTACTCAATGTTTTTGGGAACATTGAAAGTCCTGTACAGTGTACTGTAAATGTAAATTATTAAATATAAGTATTTTACTTGTAATTTGAGGATTAGCATATTACTTTGAACTGAAATCTTGTCAGTATGTTTGTTTCCCGGTAATTGTGTATAATTTAAATGTATCTAATAATATAAACATATTTTTATACTATTTTAACAATTCTTGCTAATGAACCTATTTTATAAAAATTTATTATTTTCATGTTTAGGGGAGATGTACCAAAACTGGAAGTACAATGGTCTCCTGTACATAAAAATAAGTTTATTACATGGGGCCCTGACATTCGAATGTATGAAGTAATAAACACCACCATTTCTGATGGTTCTAAAAGTAGTGACACTCCAAAAGGTTTTATTAAAGATCTATACATAATTGTTTATACTTCATAATTATGTATACAATCTATAATATTAGAACTATTTTATAGGTTTGGTTTTGTCTTCTGATACAGCAGCTAATTTGTTAGCAACAAGTACAAACCACCGTTATGTGAAATGCATTGATATATATCCAAAACCAGAATCTGAAATTATGCTAGCTATTGGACATGCTAATGGAAAAGTGACTTTTTGTACATTTGGTTTGGCAACGGTGAATAATACATTAGCTGGACTTGAATTAGGACCAAGTAAGAAATTAATTAAATTTAAAAAAATAATAATAATCTTTGGTATTTATATTATTTTAGATTCACGCTTTTCACGTCAATGTAATGCAATAGCATGGAATCCAGTTAATTATAATTTGTTAGCTTGCGGATTGGATAGACATCGTTCTGATCAATGTGTACAAGTGTGGGATGTAGAAAAAAGTCCTTTGATTAATGCTGAATTATCACCAGGAAAACCATTCTTTGATTATGGAACGGGAGAAACTGCTCATTCTTTAGCTTGGTTTAATTCATCTCCTCATGTTTTAGCCGTTAGTTGTAATAGTAAAAACATTCGTTGCATTGATATCAGAGGTAAATTTATTTAAAATATAACTTTAGTTACTAATAATTAGTTCTTAACCTAACCTCTTTAAACCAATTATTGGTAGTTTTAAGGTTAATGATTTATTTTTTTTTCTTATTAAATAAATTTTATAAAATTAAATTTTCAGATGCATCTAAATCAACAAATGTAACTCAAACTAGAGCAGTGTATGGTATTAATATAGCAGTGTATAACAATAACCATATTGTTTCATATTGTGATAATAGTATAGTTTTGTGGGACTCTAGGCATTTAGAAAAACCTGTTGTAACTTTAACACAGAGTAAAAGTGTTTCTAAAGTTCAATGGTGTCCGACAAGGTAAAATCTTCACTTTTATGATTGACATTATTTACCCCTAATGTATAAATGTATAAAAACATATAATTTTACTTCTTCAATTAATTTAAATACTTTAATTTAAAGTAAATTTTCCATTTGGGCACTGTTTTGAATATTATTTTGTTTTTATCAGGCATAATTTATTAGGGTCATTACAAAAAGACACTATGGCGATAAGCTTACATGATATGCAACAAAGCATGGATGAAGCTGAACCTTCTGCTTTAGAGAGAACTGTACATCCTGGACAAGGCAACATACATTTAGCTTCATTTTCATGGCATCCAACTCATGAAAATAGACTACTAGCTATTTCTCAAACTGGTAATATTTGTTAGGTACTACTAATTTTATTTCTATATATTTTACATTTGTTTTATATAACTATTTTAGGTGTCTTAAATGATTATTTTGTATTTGAAAGAATGACTTTGAATTGGTCCACTAAATCAAATATAGCTTGGACATATGGACAGCACAATCTCAAATATATAAGTGACAAAGACTTAGTTTATTCTTCATTTGAAGATATATCAACTACTATTAAAATGCGTGCGTTTTCACAATATGGCATTAAAGTATAGATATTTTAAACTATTAAAACTTTAAATTAATTTTATTATCTTTGTTCCTTACTGATTTAGGACTTTGCAGAGAACGCTAAACTTGTAGATGATCCCATCATAAAAAATGTATGGAATTGGTTGGATTTAAATAGAAAAGTTACTAGGGCTGGTCTTGTACCTACAACTCCAAACGTACCATTTCCAGGAATAAAGTAGGTAACTTAATAAGATAAAGGGAAATAGTATAATAGTAAATAAAATATATAATTAACTTTGGTTGATAATAAATACATTTTAATGTGAAAACTTTGATAGAATTTGAAGTAATTAGATATTATGCGTAAAGTCAGTTTCACCTTAAAATTGTATCTTTAAAAATACTTAAAAATATAGGAAAAGTTAATTCCATCAGGGGTGTAGCAAAAAAGAGGTTTTTAGGTGTTAAAACGTCTAGGCTCTGGCTCGTACAATAAACAAATATATCAGATGTGTAAATAGCCAAAAAAAAATTGTTTTTAAATATTAAATTAAAACAGCCTCCTTTAAAAAATCCTTTTTATTAGACTTCCATTAAACTACAGACATAGAATTTCAACTTATTTCTAATTGGAAAAAATAATTTTAGAACTGTTCTAGGTTTAGATTCTGGATCTCCTATGCCTAAATCAGAATTAAAGCATGTTCAGTGGGTTGATATCCAGGGCACAGTAAAAACCTATCGGTATGTATAAAGTTAAAATTATGAAGTATATTAGGGGAAAAAAATGTTAACCTTGGTAGCTTTTATAATTTCTTTGAAATTTAGAAGCTAAGTTCCCATTTAATGAAACACATGTAGTATACCTTGAGTTTGGTAAGTTGGAGAAGATGTTGAGTAAAGATTGATCAATGTTTCTTAATTCATTTAAATGTGTACTCTTGAAATCTTAATTACTAGTATTAGCTTTTGTGTAATTTATTGTACTCGGACTAAGTTCACATTTCTTTTTTATAATCTATACAAAAAAATAACTTAAAATTTAAATTGCAATAATAAATTATTTATTTATATTAGTGTTATTTAAACATACTAATTAATATGTTTTTATTACAATTTCCTTATTCTTTAGGAGTTCAGCCAGAGATAATGCATTATTTTTATGTGATTGGGGATTTGATCGTAACAATGCATTACACATATCTGCTCTGCTAAGAAAATTAGAAAATGAAAATTCTCATACTAGAGCAGCTTCTATAGCAATTTTTAATTTTAAGAATGCGTGATGCTATTGAAACGTTGAATAAAGGCGCAAATCAACAACCCAATTTAAGCATGATAGCAATGGCCTTATCAGGTATAACTTTCTTTAAATATACATTTGTTACGTAATCTGAAAAATGTTACAAACGTTTACTAACAGTTCATAAAAATATTGTCATTGAGGATATTAATGATTAAGGCTTGGAACTTGATGCTCTAAAAAGTGCTCAAATATGCGTCAAAAAACAAAATACACAGTAAAAATTTGGAAAACATTCAAAAACATATGTATGTAATATATGTGATGGCGTTTTCTTAAAAAAAAATTTGACATTCGATACAATTTTATCAATAGTGCTTAATTGTCCAAGTACCTCTTCAGAAGTCCTATGTAAACCATGCGCAGTACATGTCACATGAATCTTTTTTTTTTCAGTTTTAAGGACTAAGTGATTTTCCAATTAAACATATAGAATGCTGTATTTGATAGGATCCAAGGGAGCATTACAAAAATAGACTAACCGTAGATGAATTAATTTATTTTGAGTTAATTGGCTGTCATAAATCTAATATTTTTTTGTTGAACTATAAATTTCTAAAAAAATTGTTTTCGTTAAATCCATGAAATATGCATATAAATGTTCTTAAACCTAAAATATGCAAATTCATACAAAAAATAACAAAATATGCAAAATTATGCAACAAAAATATTTGTATTTGAAATACACGTACCGTCAAACCGTGTAACTTAGGACACTTTCATTCTTTACATATGTATACAACATTCAACTTGCTATGAATGATAAAAACAGTAAAAACCAAAAAATCCGTTCTTGGCTCGAGCTATAATTTATACACCATAAAAAATTTTAATTTGGGTGATCTTAACTTGTTTTTTAAAAATGTTTTTGTCCAAAGTTACCTTGATTTTTGGGTAACTTGGGACACCCATAAATTTCTATGTAAAATTCAAGTTCCAGACTTGGGTAAAATACTTTTAAAACATATTTCAAATACATATTCCAAATACTTAAAAAAAAAGTATTCAGAATATGTATTCGAATACTTTATGATATTAATATTCCTAAGTATTTGGACTACTTCACAAAAAGTATTCCAAATATTTTTCGAATACTTTTTTTTAGTAGATTTAGATTTCAATAGCAAAAATATTACTTTTTCAATTCTGTATTTATAAATAAACATTATTATAATCTTGATAAGACACACCTATCTGGCTATCTATAATCTATTTGTTATAAAATATTATATTAAAATAAATATTGGATGTTAAAAAAGTATTCCGAATACTGTACTCAGAATACTTGTAAAATTTTGGCCGGCTTAGTAATATATGACTGAAAATATTTGAATACCTCAAAATCTGAACAATGAAATATGAGAAATAATAAATAATAAATTCTATTGATAAATGGACTGTTTAAAATACCAAAACTCTATGTTCCAATATTTCGCTATCCGGCACTGAATAAATGTATACCTTATGTCCACATCTATTAATTATCAAAAAAAATTGTTAATCCTTCAGAACTTCTGTAATTGATTAGAATGTCCACACATCATAAGCATAGTATGTGTTTAAATGTTAAATTTCAGAAAAAAAAGTACATGCAACTTGATTCTTTTTCGAACAAATATTTTGGATTATAAAGAATCCTTAAGTACATACTTTAGTCTTTAGTGAAAGAAGAAAAAGGGATTATTAAACCATTATAATATACACATATCACATCCACAGTTACTTCAGTATAAAATAAAATGTTATTATGAAGACTCAAAATGGTAATATTTAAAAATATCTATTATTAGCTGAAAGTTATATCTGTAACATTATATTATTTTGGCTATTAAGTAATTTGATTCTAAACAGCTAGGTTTTACACAATCATTGTTCTAGTATTGTAAATCATAATGGACAATCATCCACCAGCTGTCCAACTAACTTTTTAATCAAATAAAATAAAATATTTATTTTCAGGTTATAGTCCTGATAAATATAGTATGTGGCGTGAATTATGTTCTAGAACTAGAGAAAAATTAACAGATCCATTTTTGAGAGCAGCATTTGCTTTTCTAACATCAGAAACAGAATCACATGATGCTGTCCTGGTAAATATTAACTTTCCTAAAATAAATATATTTCTATCAATTTGAGAATCAATATTTTTTCAGAATGAAGTTGGTATACCATTAGAAGACAGAATTGCATTTGCTTCAATATTTTTATCAGATATAAAATTAACGGAATATATTAATACAATTACAGATAAACTGTTAGATCAAGGCAATTTAACGGCAATTTTTTTAACAGGTGAAATTTTAAAATAAACCACAAATAGGTAAATAGGTAATAGCATAAAATCAATCAATATGAATGTTTTTAAAATGTCCTTGTGTGTATAAAATATGTTGTACTTTAAAAGTTTCACACTCACAAATTTAAATTTTCTATCCTTATCACAATTTAAGATAACTAGTACTATCTTATACGGTGAGTCTAAGCTATACAAATGATAACCTTATATTTTGAACTAAAAAGTTATTGCAAATTTTTGTTTTTTCCTATTATTAAGTAATTTATTGGGAATTTTTTTTTACTAATTCATTTCCCACAAAAAAAAAATATATATCATACACCACTGAGTAAAATCAATACATTCATCCAGAACATTAAATCAATGATCATTGATTTCATATTTTTTTTTCATTATTATTAGGGTCATCTCCAGATGTAGTTCCATTACTACAAAGATATTTAGATAGCACAGGAGATATTCAGACAGTTAGTATATTAGTCTTAAAGACAATCCCTAGTGAAATTGTTCATGAAAATGCAGTAATGATGAGTTGGATCAATAGGTATGAAATTAATATTTAAGAGAATTCTATTTTGGTTTGATAATTTCTGAATTTAATTATTTTGTTTTAATTTATAATTAGCTACCGAGAAATGTTAAATCAATGGCGAATGTGGCACATACGAGCTAAATTTGACATAGCGCTTAAAGCAGTAAAACCTCCACCCCAAAATGTATTTTTATCCTGCAATTACTGTGGAAAAAATATCTGTCCAGCAGCTGATGAAAAAGAGAAAGAAAATGAAAAAGAAACAAAAGTTCTAAAAGTAAAAGACCAAACAGAAAATGGATCAAATAATTTCAAAGTATGTTTCCAGGAAAATGGTCATTCCCCAAAAATATTTATTAGTTTGAATTATTGTTGGCCATTAATTAATATTGATTATAGTGGAAGTTACATCTTCTAGAAATTGTTCAATATTCAAAGCCCAATAAAGTAAAAATTTAAAATACATAAATCCTTAGGTATAGGAAAACTAAAGGTTTTGATGAATACAAAAAAACTCACAACGTTCTAACCCAGCATCTTCGAAAATGTTAAATAGATTATGATTTTTAACAGTTATCGGTTTAGTAACTTTTTAAAAAAAATTTTTATTACTCTTCAATTATTTTAATCAATCTCATTATAAAGTGTATAAGTACACACCCAACAATGTACTAAATTATTCAAAAAAAATTTTTTTATCTGCATACTGTATTATGGAAAGTAGACGTTTTTATCCTATATTAAAAATAATGTTTGCATACCCTGATATAAAATATATATTTTTAATTAAGAAAAAATAATTTTTCAGTTTACATCATGCCCTAATTGTCAAAGTCCGCTGCCTCGGTGTGCACTATGTCTTGCACATTTAGGCACTGCCAGCGCTAAAGTACCATTAAGAAAAACATCTGGCAAACAATTAACATCCAACAGTTCATATGTGTTAACTGGGCAAAGTGTTAATAGTTTTTCATATTGGTTTTCGTGGTGTCCTACGTGTAATCATGGAGGTCATTCTAATCATATAAGTGACTGGTTTAAGTAATAATTTAAATAGTTATACACTTTAATACATGATATACATAAAGTTTATTTATTTGTTATCATTTTTCTTAGGAATCACTTGGAATGTCCAGTCGCTGATTGTGTTTGTCGATGTTATTCTTTGGATTCAACAAGTCGCTATTGTTCTGTATAGCGCCGGAGGTCAGTTAAAAAAATTAATAGCAAATTTTAGGAAAAGCAATATTACAAATAAAATAAAAATATTAACAGTAATAACAAATGAGTTTTTCTTTTCTTAAACATCAAGATGTGAGAAATATTAGTCGAGTTTTAACAGAATAACAAGAAAGTAAATAAATAAATGTAAGGGAATCATAACCATCTCCTGTCATTACTAGGCTATTTGTTACAGGATGTAGTGGTAATAACTAGATTAAAACATTTTTGAACATAAATAATAAATAAATTTTGTTTAAATATTAAATTTACAATGATAATATAATTATTTTCACTCTAGGTTTTTTATATATAAAATAACAAAAAAAAAATCTTAAAAATGTTCAATAATAATTAATTTCTGGTCTATAAATCGTAATTTCTACGTTTTTTAGCCTGAATTTAGCTATAAAAAAATATAAAAAGACTTATTACTCCATTCCAAACGTATTACTTTCATCTATGGCTAGCAAGAGTTTTTCGCAAAGTATGTTTTGAGTAGTGTACGGTGGTAAATCAAGACGGTTGAAACACGTATGTGCCCTAAAAAAATAAATATTTTTTTATATATAATATATGAACAGAAATCTTTTCATAGACAATTCATGAAAAATGGACAATTAATACTATTATATTGTTCCAAACTGTTTTCGTTACAATATAGGTATAATCTATAACTTTAAAAAATACAATCAAGGTTGATCGAAAATTATAATAATTAAATATTACCTTGGTAAACTGTTGGCTTTGCCCCATTTTTCAATACAAAACTTTCTAGGACTAGTAGAACCACGAAGAGCAGAGAATCCTTCATATGGTATACTAGATGTGCCAGTTACAAACTGAAGTAGTCTTAACCTTTGCTCATTAGTAAACTGTTCTATTGAAGACCAAAACCATCTAATAACTTGATGTCCATCATGGTAACCTAAAATAATTTGTGATATTGTTAGAATATATTTTAATAACATGCAAACAACACCATATTTATCTAAACAAAGTTTTAATAGTTATTAATTTACTAATGCCGAGTTGCATGAAAAATATGTTAATTTAACAGACCAATCATAGCCACTAAATCATGTTTATTACCTCACTATTGATTGAGATGTTTAGTGATTGTTCATGCAACCCAATATTAATGATAAATAGATACAAAAATAAAAATGTCATTTTTTCTATTTAGTTAATAGTTAATTAATGTTAATTTTAACAATCAAATTATGTAAATAAATTTAATATAATTTTATTAATAAGAAAAATGGAAAATGTAGTTATTTTTAAATGATGTATTTTTTTTAAGTATCAAAATGGTTTTAAAATTTCAGTAATATAAATTTTTGGATTTAAAATAAATATAATTATTGAGTTTGTCAAATGAAACAATAATAATGTACCAATATTAAAAATGTAGATATTATTCATCATCTTGAAAATGTATGAAAAAAAAAAAAAAACCAATACAATGCATTTATTGTAACAAACTATTTTTAGCTAATTTATTTTCATTTTAAACATAACTTAAGTTTAAGAGTGTTGACATATATTTATCTCATTTAATGTTACCTGATCTATATTCTGTGTTATTTCTCCAGTCAGATAAATCTATTTCAACAGTTCCAGCAATGACTAGTTCTAATTCTTGAGCATCAAAGACTGATACTAATCGTGGATCAACTACATCATAAAATCCTTGAACCAGAGCTCCAGTTTGTTCGGTAACACCACGTTCCAATCGCCATTTTACTATTTTGTCTATGTACTCCTATAGAAAAATTAAATATATGTATAAAAAAAAACGTGAAAGTATTTTAATGTATTAACCTTTTTATTTTTATCTGTGACAAAAATGCGTTGGCCTCCAGGTTTTAACTCTTTTTCAACTGTTTGACCAAATACTTCTTCAGTAACTGAAAATGTGAGGTCCAACATTTCTCCTGATATATCTCTTTCTTGTACCCAACATAACGATTGGTGGAATTCTCGGTCAACAGATTCTAAGTCGCTCAAACTCATAGGTCTAGATTTCAAAGTTTCAAAACATAATTTAAATTCATAAAACCAATTATAATTTTACACTTACAGCTTTAATAGAGTTTTGTAGAATGGCCGAGTGAAAAATGCATCCAATAGATATTGGTGGACTAATGCTAAACCTAAAACTCGTCCGCTAAATCTAAACCAGTCTTCTTTATTATTAACAAATGCCGCCGACATAGGCGATATTTGAACAGTGTAAGTATCATTAGCCGAATATTCAAAAAGGCCGTAATAGGGATTGAACAATTCTCTGGATATCAAAAAGAAGAACTCTCTAGATGGTCCACCATAATCAAGTCCTTCTTCATTATCAAACTGTGCAGATAGTTTACATTTTTGTAAATCTTTTTTAGGCATGCTCATTATTTTATTGTATGCATCTTGAAGTAGATGATCTCGCCGTACATCAATCCTAAAGAATTTTTATAATTTAATATTGATAGAAATCTTAAGAATTTTTTTTCTTAACATTACTTAAGTTTTCCTGGTCCTTGTCCATATCCTTTAGTTTCCAATTTTTTGTAAAAGTTCCTAAGTTTTGCTTCAAAATCTCTTTTGAATGGAGGAACTGTTCTATTTGCCCTATTCATTATGGGCGATTGTTGAGGAGACACTCTTGAGTCTCTGACTCTTACTGGTACGTAACTCATTATCTCATTCTCAAATAGACTAAAATTAATAATAAGTTGACTATTATTGTATGAGATTATTTCATAACCAGCAGTGCTTGGAAAGCTATTATGTGGTACATAAAGTAAATGATTTTAAAAATTATAAGATAATATATTGGATTTCCAAAAAAAATTAAATTAAAAATTGTACGATAATGACTTGATCAAAAAAAATGTATTTATTATGTTAATGAACGCTATCATAATAATAACAATTTTAATTATAATTATTATTTAGTAATAAATAATAATAAAAACATTTTATTTGCTCATGACTGTGTGCTTAAGAGATTTTATTTTAAATGGTACATAATTATTTATTAATTTAAACATGGTACTGATTTGCTTAAAAAAACCCCTAAATATTGTTTAAAAAATTATATTATTTGAAATACTAAATTAGTTTTATTCTTTTAATTTAATATACATTAGCTACCGTAAAAAAATTTGCTAAAGACAAAATGTGTTCACAATTTTGTTCTACATATCATCTTTATATCTAATATAGTAATTCCAACATATAATTATAATTACTAATCATATTATATTATAGTGTGTATAGTATTTACCTTAACAAAATATTGAGTTCTAGTTCATTCCCAAATGTATCTAGAGATGGAATACCATCAATTCTAATTTGGTTTATTTTATCTTTTAGATTTTGGTCAGTAGATAATTGTGGATACCGTTCAGCTAATATCTCCAATATATTTGGTTGGCGTATAAAAGCTACCACTTTTTCATTATAGGCAGTTGGTATATCCACTGTATCACAAAGCATGCTATCAATGTGTGTAATAGTTGGGCGAGGGGGAGGTATTGGAGGTTCTTGAGATGTAGATGGCAATGGCACAGAAAGATCATTTAATGGTAAACGCGGGTCAATAAAAGTAGTCATTTTTGTGGTATGGTCCATAAAAAATACCTAAAACATTTAAGAATTTTTTTTATATATTTTCTTTCTGTTTCAACTATAACTGACCTTTCCAGCAGCATCAGTTTTTGATGTCCATCCTCTAGGAAGGGTAATTCTTGTATTAGCAAACAAATTTAAAAGGCCAACCAAATCACTATGACTTTGATACCGTTGAAATAATGATGGATGATTTCGAATTTTAGGCACAATATATTTAAGCGATGATGAACTATTGTAAAGTGCTAAAGCTCTCTATAAAAATGTTAAAAATTAATTCATATACTAAGAGACAAATATATTTTATCATACTTGATTTTGCTGCAATAAAGTTGGAAATTCTTTTTTACTAATAAACTGTAATGCTATACTTGCATTATCTCTAAATTTAGTTTTAGATGAATCTAATCTTAATGAATCGGTTCTAGATAATGTATTACATTCTGGTTCTTGTGAAATAGTTCTACGTATACTTTGGTACCTAAAATTATATTACCATTTATTATTATTCATAGGACAGAAGCATAATATAACTATAAGTAAATTATTATTGAATAGGTAAATGACCTTCTGTCTAATTGTTGTCTTTGTTGATAATAATGCATATCACAATTTTGCCGAGAAGGACGATGCCAAGTAGTAGTTCGATTAAGATGGTCAATGTAAAATATTCTACCATGACTATCCATTCGAGCTTCCCAATCTAATTAAATAACAAGAATACAGAATAAAAATTATATATATTTTAAAATAATTAAAAACCACTACCTGGTGGAAGTGTAGTGTCTCTTCTACTTTCTGATCTTCTTGGCTTTCTATTTTCATCGGTTAACATCATAAATCTTGAATGTTCTCTATTATCATTTGATAATGTTTTTTGAACAGAACACTTCATGTTAACATGATCTCCAGCTCGACTAGAAGCTCTAGTTAAAGGCCTATGTGCCTTAGACTCAACAATAGGAGAAACATTGGTAAAGTCAGAACTATCCATCAGACCTTTTGGTTTTAACTGGCGTAAGGCTTCTAACGGGATATTGGTAGTTGGTGGCATCGCCCAAGTTCTTTCTAATGGTTTATGTTTGTAGGTTCGCGGTGGCAGAGGTGGAGGAGGGGAATCTGGAACAGGAGTATCCGACCAGATTTTAAGGTAATCATTGTTTTCAGCAACTGGGAGTTTTTTATCAACATGTTGAACATGAACATCAACTTTAGTTTCAGTAATTTTAGTTCCAGATTGTGTTAATTTGTCTGAATTTTCACATGTTTCTGTACAGTTTTCACACACTTTAGACTGTTTAGCATTCTCGTTACTGTCTGCTGCTAACTTATACACAGAGTCAAGGTCAACCGGCTGTGATTCAGCCAGACAAGACAAGCCGCTGCAGTAACGGAAGCAAAAGAATTTCCCATATCCTAAGAATATATTTATCATAATATTATAAAAGTTAAAGCAATAGATAACAATAATAATTGTAATATGAACCTTCATTCATGGATGAGCAGTGTGGAAAATCAACTAACCACATTGCACTTCTTTTTGACGTGCCATTGACAGGTTGTGTATATCGAGCTATACAGGTCATAACATTCTTCTCATCTAGAACAAAATAAAAATTACTCAGCAACTTAAAATTTGAATGTTACCTACTAAAAATTAATATTTCTATTATTTTTAAAATTAAATCTTTTGTAGGTACGGTCACAGATATAGAATAATACATTAATCATACTTTTATCTATTAATCATTTTATGATATTTGGTACACCTATCTTAATTTTGTTAGATTTATTAATAAAATACCTCATGAACATCTATTATTTTAAATTGTAAAATACATTCTCATTAATAAACTTTGTACTTAAAAAAAAATCATATTTATCAGCTTAAAAAAAAACAGATAAAATTATACTCAAAATTTTAATTTTAATTTTAAAATATGTATAATAATGCCTAGAACTTAAATAATAATATATTTTACTGTAAGAAACGTGAATTCATGCTATAAATAATAGAAATTATATAACATAAAATAGAGATAATTTTGTAGTCTTGATAGATACCAGCAAAGTAAAGATATCATTATTTTAATATTATCAATGTCCGACAATCAATTAAAAGAAGCACATTAGACTTGACATAATATGCCAGATATAAAGACATTTTTCCATGAACATGTCTTACCTTCTTATTGATTACACATTAGTTTATTACTTAGAAATAAGTAGGAGAAAAATGTATGATACATTCATGAGTTATAATTTAGAGTTTAAAAGTATTAATATTATCCATATTCTATACTTTTAATATTATAAATGCGAAAGTAACTTTGTTGAGTATGTTGATTTTGATGATTGGTATAGAGATAGCTTGATTTCTAATTCACCAAGGGTATGAAACTAATAACTACGCCAACGTGTTAGATATTAGAGCAGTCACAAGCCCATAATATTTTAGACGCTAAGCTTCGCGTATCTCTTACAGTTACTGAGATATTAGCAGAACCATAGCAATGGCATCATTTAAATTCTGAACAAGAGAAAAATATCATGCTTTAAAATGTAGAACGTGAGAGGCTATTAACGATGCTGCATTTGATATTTTGATTATAACCCAAAAAATTAACTATGTTTATTATTAATTTATCATCTTAGGGAGAATGAATAAAAAATGTTATCATTGTAAAGCATTTAGTGGAAGAAAAAAACAGTTTGTATGTGTTGCTGTGGTGGCAAAATCTCCCTTACATTACTAGATGATTACGACTTAAGAGTTAAGAGGAACCCCTACTTTAACCTCTACTTCTGAACAAATGTAATGAATGTAATGAAAGGGGTTTTTCAAAAAGACTTAGAAAATATAATGTATACTTCCAGATAACTTTATTTGATGTGAATACAGAAGTCATAATGCCGAAGTTACTTACTCATTATAACAAAACTACTGATATACGAGCAAAGGTCGTAGCTTTTATAATACTACCTTTTACAAACACATAAAAATAATTTTTATAATATACCTATCAATTATGAACAAACATCAATTTTTAGTTAAAGTACCTAAGTATTAAACGCAATAAAACTATTGATATTTTATCAAAAAAATGTATAGCCAACAGAAGAGAATTAGTTCTAGGTACCAACTATTTTCCAAAACTAATAATAAAAACAGAAACAATATTTAACAAAATATCCCACTCCAATAAGTCAGATACCAAAAATTATATTGAATAAATATAATGAAAAAAATACCGAGTGTTCTTAGAAAAATAAACTGTATTGATTAATTTTAAATAAAAAATATATAAGAACTAGTTTAATTGAGTAGATATAATGAGATATTTTGATATATTTAAATTTAATATGAATTTGGATAGCCTTAAGACAGAATTGGATATTGTTTATAAGTTGGAAAAACTTGAACAAAATGTATCTATTCTCTGATCAGCGAGAGACTGGTAGTAGGGTTATATAGGTAATAATGTGTTTATGTGTGGTCAATATAATATTATCATTTATCACTCGTTACTGCATGCATCGCTTATAGTCCCTATTATGAAAATTAATTAAATTGTTTTTTCTGAATGTAAATAATATCTATACTCTATACAGTTATAGACACTGGGTAGCAGACAAAAGCTTGTTGATTCCAAGTATATCTACCCGTACCAGTTATCGGTGGTGGTGTTCGGTGTACGGCAGTGGAAATGATGACACCATATGGTTGGTAACAATTGTTTCTGAACGATCAATAGGAGGGGGGGTCCTGCAATGTACAGCAATCAGTAGCATATGCACAAACCAGTGCTCTTTAACTGAATTGAGTATAATATCAATATGCTAACAATGATTACTGCATTCATTGGCATAGTACACAAGAGTTATAATGTATTTATGTAACATATATTAATAATATATTATAGAAGATAAATAATATATTTGATTAAATTGGTTTTTAATATCTTCTTAATTCTATCAAAATATATGAAAACATTTATGATCAACATATATTAATTATTCTGTTAATTTTAATTCTTTATAAATGTTACTCAATATGGTGTACATTTTGTTAACAAAAAGAGAAATGTTTATTTATTTATTTATTAGTATACTATAATTGTTCATAAATATGTTAACTTTTAGGTACAAATAATAATAGCTTCTTTTGGTTTAGTGTTTTAATTTTTGGTTTTATAAACTAAAACATATAAGAATTATATATAGTATTTTTTCAAAAGACAGAAATCAAAACTTAAATATGTACATCTATTGAATTATAAAGTTATAAGTTGATTTAAGCAATAATTCAATTTATTTATATAAGTTGCTAAAGCAATTTATTGTAGAATATCTAGGTGTTGATAAAAAAATAATTTTAATAATTTAACTACCTATAATTTCCATAAAATACATTTAAGATGTTAAAATAAATCATTATGTGTACTACACTATTATCCCTGCAATTATATTTTAATTATAAATATAAATATTAAGTAGCTATGCAATATTTGTATAAAAAATAAAATAGAAACGTGTTATCATAATACACCATTCCTGCGCTCTCCTGTTTAGAATAATATTAAAAATATCTTAATAAAAAGGAATAACTATATTTACTGACATATTTAAGGCAAGTAAATCAATATTCTACATTTAAGCAATGAATAAATCAAATTATCTATTTAATATTTACGTCAGTCATTAACAAAAAACTTCTCTCAAGAGAAAATAACAAGTTGCTTCATATTATTTAGCTAAATATGCCATAATATAATGTACCAGTTGTGTACTATACTACTATTACAACTATAATCGGAATGAGCCACGTTAAGAATATGTTTAATCAAAATACATAATTATTGCCTTAGATGGCTTACATATAAGATGATATTTATGTATAAAACTTGGTCATGTTGAATGAAATATTCTTGCGCAATATAAAATCAACAATGCTAAACACATTGAAGGCCTTATGTGATCGTATATTATATATATATATACATATAACTAACATATAAAGCATAGTTCCAAAACTTACCTTTTATGTATCATTGAAGGGTTTGCAACTATTAGTCGAGCAACACAAATTCTATAAAAATTAACGCGAAAAACACCAACCGGAAGTGAAATAACAGATACTAAGTCCGCAGAATACCATTTAACAGGATTTTAAAAACACACGCTCACAGAGAGAGAGAAAAATAACACTCATATAAAAAGCAGTGCCATGCCCTTAGAACGGATATATATGACCATTTGCCAATGAATGAAGTGAATAGATGAATGAAACGGAAACCCCCCGCCTGCCGACCCCACTCTCACTTCCGGTACATAACCCAAAATTACTATGGGCCACGAAAACATGAATGAACACAATGCTACCAACTTAAACAACTCATTTTACAGAAATTGATTTCTATTTTTTTTGCCAACATTACAATTTTTGATGAAAAAAAATTATAATATATTATATTTATTAAAATAACTGCATAAAATATAAATGATAAATATAAATTAATAGAAATGTTGAAAATTATTAATAAGTCATCAAATTTGTATAGGTACCATAGGTAGTCGATAAGAATTAATGAACATACAGTAACACCTCATCACAAAGAAAATTAATAACAAATTGTATCTAAGTTGAATTTAATATAACTTATGTTATTCTATGTTATAATAATAAATTACTAATTTTTCTAGATAATAACGATAATAATACGAACCTAATTTGTAAAATCCAATCCAGTCTTTAGTTTGTCGATCATCTTTTACAATGTTCCATAATACCTTTATAGATAATCGTATACCATCTTCAGATAGATGAACTTTATAAATAGATACTTTTAGATACGAGTTTTCCACATCTGAATTAACATAGACTGGTTCGTTTTTGTTATTTTTGGGGATACTATGGTTAATGGATGTTGACAAATTTTCAATCGAATCATCATTAGTATTTGGGTTAATCCTCACTTCCAATATATTTACAACATATTCTTCTGAAACGTTCTCTTCTTGCAAAATTCCATCCGTACTTTGTAAGATTTCTGCAGCCAGGTTGAGATTTAAAAAAGAAACACTACGTAGGTTAAATTATTTAATAAAGTATTTTTCAAGGTTTTTAAAATCTTTCGTAAAATTGAAATATAAATGATTGGCTTAAAAGCAAAAGATTTCTATAAAACTCAAAACGCTCAATGAAAACTGAACTCCAAAGTTTAACTGAACATTTAAGTATTTAATATTCTTTTGATACTAACTAGAAACTAAAAAATTTTCCGAAATTTTAATATGATAATATCATTCATTGGTAAGGACCTTGAATACCGTGGTAACCAATGATATTATCATTAGAGTGATAAGAAAAAGTAATTCAAGTCCATGGACGTCGTTTGAAGACTGGTATCACCATTCGGCATTCACCACTGATATAAAGTTACTATATCTGTGGCATTCACCATTCACCAAAGAACAAACGTGGTATCAAGAAGCAAATACTAATAATATGATATATTATCTTATATTCGTATAACGAATGTCCATGTAACGAAATAAATAAGAGAAGGTATGTCAATTATTAATTAATAACATCTTATTAAAGTTAATAATAATATTATGTGGTTTATTACTGACGCTGGGCACTAGCTTTTATTATACTATTTAAAAAAAAGTTTTTTAATAATGATTTGTATATTTTTATTTTGAAGACTAAACAATTATGAATCTTAATTTAGATAGGTAAGTTTAGTATATATTTATACACTTAATTTTTGTATTTTATCAAGAATAAAATTTTTTTATATATATTTAGTATATATTTAGTATATCTTTAATATTTTTCAGATTATAATGAATGCCAATAAAAGTTTTGACTATGATCATATTATTGACGAATTACTGATGAGCGAAAACTATACAGCTGAAAAATATTATATTGAAGGAACTGAGAAATCTTCTAAAAATGCATACAGTGAAGGTTTTACCATTGGTTTTCAAAAAGGTTTTGATATTGGATTAGAAATTGGTTTCTATGCTGGGATTTTAATTGGTATAAAAAAATTACTCAAATCAAAAATAATTATTCTTTCTGATAAAGAACTTAACATTTTACAAAAACTTTCAAACTTAATTGAATTATTTCCTCAGATAAATGATAAAAATGTTGATATCATTGAACAATATAATGAACTAAAAGGATTATACAAAAAATTTTGTTTCAATTTAAAAATTAAAGATTTAGACAAAAGGGTTCTCAATTTTTCAAAATGGAACAATTAAGATCTAAATTAGAAGAAGTTATTATTTATTTAAAACCATATTTACCTATTGCCAATAGCCATGTAGTTAATTTTATTACCCATAATTTTTGGGAAACTATAATACCTCGTGATATACAGGAAGAAATTGATTTAAAAGGTACAGAATTCGTGTTTTCAAATTTTTGGTCGGAAAATCAAATTCCTGATTCTCTTACACATTTTGTTACTTCTACAAAATATAACAACTTAAATTCTTATCCGAGTAGTTGTTATATGAAATTAGATGATGCATATAATGTACTTAAATCTTGGGGTTATAAGCCTATGAATAATTCACTTAATTTAAAAGAATTTATGGGTGCTAAGAAAATGCATGAAGTAGAAGTTATGGCCAAATTAGTGGCAGATTTTTCTAAGTATGCTGGTACCGACGTTATAATTGATATTGGAGGTGGAAAAGGATATTTAAGTTCCCTCTTAGCTTTAGCTTACAATTTCAATGTGCTTGGTATCGATTCACAATCAATCAATTCTGAAGGCGCTAGAAATCGAACAATCAAATTTGAGGTTTTTATTTAACATATACTTGGTGTTGATTATTTTATTAATATAATGCTGCAATCTTTTCAGAAATATTGGCAGTCCATTAAAAAAAAATCAAACAACTTTCCTGAAGAAAAACTAACGCCTCCAATAATAAAAGAAAAACTTGATACCTATGAAGAATATTATGAAAAATACAGCAGAAAATCAGCTGTGCTGGGTAGTACCTATAAACAAATTACAGAATATGTTACTGAGAATACCAACATTGCTCATTTAGCTCAAACTGAATTTGAAGTAAATAACAAAGAAGAGTTTACTTTAATTGGACTACATACGTGTGGTTCTTTAGGTACTACATGTTTAAAATTATTTACTGAACCTAAAAATAATTTAAAACTTTTGGTGAATGTTGGTTGTTGTTATCATTTAATTGAGGAAGAATTCACCAATGATCCATTTTGGGATGATATTGAAAATGAATTAAATAAAAATGAATCTTATGGTTTTCCTGTAAGTAATTGTCTAAGAGAAAAAAAATTTCAACTTGGGCGTGATGCAAGAATGTGTGCATCTCAATCACCTGATAAATTTTTTAATTCTAAAGACGTAAGTTTTTTTTTTAACAAAAGTAGCTACAATATGGCTGTTATAATAAATATTTAATTTATTAATTATATTAATATTATAATAAAGAATATTAATTAATTTTCGTAGATAATAAATTCAACAAAACCACTATTCTACAGAGCCTTATTACAAGTTTATTTAGTACAAGAACTTGGGCATGACAATATTAGTAGATGTCATGTTGGACGATTAGCACATAAATGTTTGACTTTTAATGAATACGTACATAAAGCTGTAAAACGATTACAATTAAATATTGAGGTACAATTATATTGTATATGTATATCTATTACTAAACTATAAATATTAAAAGTAAATTTATTAATTACAATTTATTTTTTTTAGATTGACAATGAAAAAATAAATGCGTTTTATGATAAATATCTGATTGAATATGAACGATTAAAAGTATTTTTTATTTTAAAACAAGCATTAGCTCAAGTTATTGAAGGACTTATTATAATGGATAGATTACTGTACCTCCATGAGCAGGTAAAGTATATTATATTTATGTTTTAACTTTTTATTACAGTGACATCTTAACTTTAATCTAAATAACACTTAAAATAATGTATGGACTTTTGAAAAGTTTGTACATTTTTATGTCAGTTTTTCACTTTATTAAAATTTAGTTTAATTTACTTCATTAAAAAACATAAAAAAAACAAAAATAAATATAAATAAAAAAATCGGTCAAAATAATGTTTTAGAAGACTCACTGGTTGTGGACCAACTATTATTAATTTACCTTAAATAGACATTTTTATTTAATTTTGGTTCTATACGTAAATTAATTAAAATAAATGTATTATTATTTAAAACTATGGTAAAAACTAATGAATGTTTTATGATATAAACTAAATAAAAAACTGAAAACTTAAAATTATAGTATCACTCATAAATGTTTTAAGTTAATATACATATAATATTAAATTTGTTGATCACCTAACTTATTAATATGTACTACTATAAAATAACACTTTAAAACTTGATTTTTGTATCTATTTCAAACCTTAATTCAAAAATTTGTCATTGGAAAAATAAATAAATTCAAACAAATCTAGTTCATCAAGTTATGCAGTTGCTGTGTTGTGACTAGAAGTTACTTGGTTCAGAGACAAAATGTTCACCATATTTATACCAATATTATAAAAACTAAAATGTCTTCGTTTTTAAATACTAATGTATCTTTAAATATAATATACATTTTAATTTAAGAAATGTGGTTATTTATATATATTATATATTTAATATTAACCTTAAAATTAATAACAACTAATTTTTGTTCCAGGGAATTAATGAAGCTTTTGTCGCCAAACTTTTTGATCCATTATTATCTCCTAGAAATCATGCAATTATTGCATTAAAAAAAAACTAAACTTAAATAAAAATAAAGATTATACTTTACATTGATGCTTATTATTTTATAGACTTATTAGTAATAGTTAATATTTTACCTATTTAATAAATCCAATAGATGGTAGCGAAGGCTAAAGCTAGAATAATGTTTAGAAGGTTATCAATATTTTTATTGGTTATTATTATTATTATTATTTTGTTCAATCAATTATTATCATATCTAATGTTTATATTTTTATTCAATTATGCAAAATTTAAATTAAAGTACCTTGTTATAGTATTGTAATATTGATTAATGGCACCACTATGACTGATCCATGAGTATTAGCTGAAAACATATCATAAATTCTCCTACTGGTTACAGGGACTGATACAGTGGGATGGGAGGAAGGGGGGGGCTGAACTATTTAAGTTATAGAAGTTGAACATTTTATCAATTTTTAAGTAAAAAATAATTATTCAATTTTAAATTTGATAAATTTTGTCAAAATTTGAATGTTAAATGTTTAGGTATAAGAAAAATGTGTATCTATGTATTTTTAATATTTTTCAACTGAGAATATATCACGAGCCTTGTATTAAATTTTCACACACTTTTTGACCCAACAAATCAAATTTCATTGACATTTATATAAATATATAAAAAAAAAAGGTGGGTAAGTAGATGTCACTCTACTATACAGCTGTTACAAGTGGGTCAATGTATTAAACTTGAATTCAATGATATAATATCATTGCAATAATAGGCAAAAATAGGGGGGGGCTTTAGGGGCTAAACCCTCTCGGAAATGTCCATAGCCCCCCCCTCCACCAAATCCAAATCCATAACCCTATTTGTGCCTATGTTTGTAATAGAAAAACGATTTTGAGGGAGTCAGTCTGGATATTAGATTCTGAGTGAAAAAATGAATGTATTGATATACAATGATGTATGATTTTTTTTTTTGTGTGTATGTACACGATAAGTAGTCGAAATAATGTTTCGATTTTCAACTTCAGTATCTTGTTTGAAGGGAAAGTGAATATTGTTGGTGCATAAGGGAGGTCAACATTTTAAATTCTTAATAGTTAACAAAAGCGCCGTGGAAAACAAAAGAAAAATTAAGAAGAAACTGGAATTTTTACGCAAAATCGACTTTGGTTTTTGGTGTAACATTAAAACAAATGATTGTAGATACATGAAGTTTTCACTGGTTGTTTATATTTCCATTTTCTATATATGATAAATTTTTCAAAATATTTTGTTTTGTTTTGAGCTGTTTTCGGCCAATTTCAGTTTCCAATTTTAATAGTTTTTTTTTTCTATGAATGTCAATTAAACTTTATTTGTTGAGCAAAAATACTTGAAAATTTAATACATTTAATACTATATTGTTACAATGCATTTGAAAAATATTAAAAATCCTTAATCACAGTGTTTTTTATAAGCATTTAAAGTTCAAAAATTGACAAATATGGAAAAATCTCGAAAATTAGCAAATTATTTTGAGTTATTTTAAGTATTCGTAAAATGTTTTCTTTTTAAATCTAAGATT
>NC_042494.1:106694462-106712542 GCF_005508785.2 Acyrthosiphon pisum
AATAAATTTTTATGATCGTTTGAAATTCAAATTTTTACAACATTGGATATTCACTCGATTTCTCATGTAGCGATTTCTTATTTTGTTGTAATTCAAAATCGAATAACTGCAGATACATGAAAATTTTACTGAATGTTTATATTAGCATTTCCTATACACCATACAATTTTGAAAATATTTTGACTCTTTTTGAGCTGTTTACGGACATTTTCAGTTTTAAATTTTTTTAGTTTTTTTTTCTATAAATATCAATAAAGTTTTATCTGTTGGGCCAAAAAGTGTATAAATTTAATACAAAGCTCCTGATATATTGTTACAATAGCAGTTGAAAAATATTAAAAATACACAGGCACAATTTTTTTTTATAAGCATTTAAATATCGAATTTTGACGAAATTTATCAAATTTAAAATTGAATAATTATTTTGTAGTTAAAAATTTATAAAATGTTAAACTTTTATATCTAAGGATTCAACATTTAAAACAAGATTCCATGTAAGTAATTGATTCTGTTACCAAAAATTCTAAGAAATACATTAGCACAGTTTATTTTTATAGTCATTTTAAGTTCAAATTTGGACGAAATTACATATTAAAAAACCTAGAATAATTACTATTCTAGTTATTTTGTTGTGATTTTATAATTATTATTCGTGGATACTTGAAACTTCTAAAGTATACTATTATATATCTAAGATAGTAGGTACCGCGGTTTGTTGTTGATGTATAAGGCGTTACCTAGTGGATATTATGATATGATCAATTTGAAAATTATTAATAATACTATATATAAATATACCTAAATATGTATGTCTAATATCTAGACTGACATACCGTCTCCGCTCAGAATCGTTTTTCTTATATAGTGATATTATATCATTGAATTCAAATTTAATACTATCCCTTATACAGTGACCCACATGTAACCTACCGTATAACAGAGCGACATCCACTTACCCACCTTTTTTTTTTAAAATTCTGATCGGAGCGATGTGTAGATGATGTTTTTTTTAAAAATGTTTTTAATTTTTTTCTTTGTTTCTGTCATCACCGTATTTGGGGCAGTAGAACTGCTTGGATTTTCTTCAATAGTATCTCAATCGATGGGAAAGTGAATCTAGTTGGTTCATTCAGAAGGTCAAAATTTAAAAATGCAATAGTTTTAAAAGCACCGGGAAAAATAAAATAAAAATTAAGGAAAACGGGAATTTTTAAGAAAATCGGTTTTCGACGAAATCAATTCTGGTTTTTGGTGTAACTCTAAAACAAATAAACAGATACATGAAATGTTCACTATGAATGTTTATATTAGCATTTTCTATACACGATAAAATTTTCAAAATATTTTGATTTGTTTTGAACATTTTTAGTCTCCAATTTTATAAGTATTTTTTCTATGAATGTCAATAACATTTTAAAGTTTGAAAATTATTATATATTGTTACAGTTGAAAAATATTAAAAATGCAGTCACAAATTTTTTTCTTTTAAGTATTTAAAGTTCATATGTTGACAAAATACATAAAAATCACGAAAATGTGCAAATTATTTGAGTTAGAAATTCATAAAAATTTTTATTTTTGAATCTAAAATTAGAAAAAATTAATACAAGATTCCTCATAAGTACGTATGTCTACCTTTATCAAAAAAAAAATATCTACCGGAAAGTTAAATTACATTTTTACATCGTTGTATATTCTCTCGATTTCTCATGTAGGCATGAGTAGGCATGTAGCGATTTTCTTATTTTTTTGTAATTCAAACACGAATACTTATAGATATACCTAAAATTTACATCATATATTATAACATCTTATCAATTCCCATACTTGATAAAATGTACAAAATATTTTGAGTCGTTTTGAGCGGTTTACGGACATTTTAAATTTTAAACGCTCAGAACCGTTTTTCTTATACAATGATATTCTATCATCAAATTCAAATTTAACATCATCCATTACAGACTATACAGTGATCCAATTGTAACCTACTGTAAAGCAAAGCGACACCCACTTGCCTTCCTTTTTTTTGAGCACCCCCTGTTAAAATCTTCTGGATCCGCGCCTGCATAAATATAGCACCTATTAATACCTAGCTACTATTTATTTAGTCTAAAACTGACTAAAACAATCGGTTGAAACTTAATTTTAATTAGGTATTAGGTATTTATGTACCTACATACCTACCTATTTTATTATATATATGTAGTAGGTGCCTACTAATATGTAATAACTTTACTAATTGACAGTAAGTAATAGTACCTATACTATACATTATTATTCCATTCCAAATCCTTCAGCGTTTAGTATGGCCGTCACCAGTTTCTCTAGTCTAAAAGGGAAAAAAAGTAATAGTTGTGGACCAGACAAAATACCGTTCTTATTTCTCCAGAACCTCTCCATTAAATGCAAAAATCTACTCCTCGAGTTGTATAATAATGTTTGGTTGTCCGGTATTATCCCAACGTTATGGAAAAATGCTAGCATTACCCCTATTCCTAAAAAAGAGCAAGACAGACATAAACCTTCAGGATATTGCCCTATTTCTGTTTTATGTAACCTGAGTAAAACACTTGAAAAAATAATTTTTAAGAGGCTTAATTGTTATGTATAAAGATTTAAACTATTATCCTCAAACCAGCATGGATTTAGGAAATTTCACTCCACTACAGATTGCCATGTTAAAATTGAAACGGAAATACTCGAATCTTTCCCCAACAAACCATGATTTTCATTAGTCTATACCTTCAAAATGACACAGTATATGACACAGTTTGGCGGCATAGAGTTTTAAATATACTGAGTAAATGGCACATTAATGGACAGATGTTACAATTTATAACAAGATTTCTGAATGAACGTTCTTTCCAAGTTAAAATAAATGACCACATTTCAGAATATTTTGTACTCGAGAACGGAGTCCCACGAGGATCCCCCCTGAGCATTCTGCTTTTTCAAGCTGCAATCAACAACCTACCTGATGAAATTTCGCATCCTATTAAATCAATGATGTTTGCCGACGACACTCATATTTATCTCAAAGGGAAAAACATTAAATCAATGACACGTCGTCTTCAATATTGCCTAAACGACCTGTCCAAGTGGTGCTTCCACTCAGGTTATATTTTCTCACCAGAAGAAAACCAAATGTATCATATGTTTACCAAAAAGAAACAAATTTCAAAACCAAAGTTATTTTTGGGAAACTCCTTTACCCTTTGTGAACAACATAAAACTTCTAGGGTTGATATTTGATAGCAAACTTACTTGGAAACCTCATATAATTAAGACCAAAACAAGCGCAACCAAAAGTATCAATATCTTAAAAATGTTGAGCCATGTTGAATGGGGAGTAGAAAGTAATGTCTTAATCAACTTATATAGATCTATTGTTAGATCTAAATTAGACTATGGATCAATCTGACCCTGATTCAAACCCTAACATTCTAAAAACAATTGATATAACTAATAACAGTGGTCTAAGAGTTGCAACCGGAGCATTCCGAAGCAGCCCCATTCCAAGCATTTTATCCATTTCTGGAGAACCTCCCCTACACATTCGTAGAATCAAATTTGCTCTAAATTATATTGCTCGCATCCTATCCTCCCCAGAAAACTCAACATTACCTTTTTTAATTCAAAATCGTTTTGAAAATACATTTTGCTCCAATTCCAATCTAAAATAAACCACTGGGTTTAAGGATTTTGAATGAAAAGTCGCTTACCAATATTCAATATTGATCCGAATTTAATAATCAAACGAGAATGCAGTGTGGTGCCTCCTTGGAAAGTACCATCCTTTCTTGTGGACACCAGTCTAGCAGATTATAGTAAACAAGAAACGTTAAATATTATAATATATAAAAATGTATTCAAAGAAATCATGGACTCTTCTCCCTCTAACCCACAAATCTATACAGACGCCTCCAAAACCAACTCAGGTGTTTCGATCGCTATCATAAACGGCAATCAATCCATATCGTACAAACTACCAGACTATAATAGTATTTACACAGCGGAATACTTTGCACTCCTGGAGGGAGTCCACCTAGCCATTCAATTGAACATTTTTGACCATTAACATTTGTACAGATTCACTCAGCGCTCTTAACAATCTGAAGTATAACTTGCACTCAAGCACCCTAGCAATTAAGATAATCAACGTCATTGAAAAAGCCAACAAGAACATACGGTTTATATGGACACCAGGCTATATCGGAATAGATGGCAATGAGAAATCTGACAAAGTAGCTCGTAAAACAGTCAATAACCTGACCGAAATACGTACATACTCTTCACTCATTGAAATTCATAGAAATGTCAACACATTTTGTACCAATATATGGGAATCCGAATGGGGGAGTACACCTAATAATAAACTAAGGGAAATAAAAAGGAAAATACCACCGCATACTGGCCCAAACCCCATACATTATCAACAGACTACGTATTGGTCACTCGAAGATGTCCCATGGACATCTAATGCGCAGAAAAGAACCTGCAATGTGTGAAACCTGCGGAGTCCAATGTTGTAACCATATAGATACCAGGAAAATACTTGAAATGTCCGCAACATCTTCGAAGCCCTCAACCAAACCCATGACAATACCAAAAAAATAATCGCATTTCTTAAAGAAATTTATATGTACAACTTAATTTAAGGAGCTAGTACATTTATATGTAAAACTAATTTAAGAAACTATTGTATCATTTGTATGTAACTAAATACCTCATTTTTTGTTGCAAGCTAATAACATTAGCAGATGACGCTGTACCACGAATAATAAGAAAAAAGAAAAATAAGATATAGAATTAATAGTGAGTTGTACAGACGTTAAAAAATGTCGAACATATTCCTAACATGTTCCATTATACCATTATGGGGTTCATTTTGTAATCGACACCGATCACAATGATCATATTATGCTCCTCATATACGATGTACATTGTACACATTATAAAATCACCATCTATCTGTAAAAATCCAAAATCTACGATATAAATTGATCATAATAATTGAAATAAAATAATGTGTCAGCTAAAGCCTTACTTTGATAATATTGATTATTGAATAAGCTTAAAACAAAACGTAGGAAATGTTTGGGGGGCTATGGACATTTTTGGGAGGGCTTAGCCCCTAAATCCCCTCCTTTTTGCGCCTATGATCATTGTCTTGACAGACGAGTAGAGTAGTCAGTAGTCGACGACCACGACCGTGTAGACGGTATAGTGTTGACGTACTGTTGCGTTTATAAATCTGTGCTTTGAAGTTGACGTGTTGATCACGTGTTATACTAATATACTGTACTATAATAATATTTTTAAAATGCCTAATATAAACTTAAAACGTAAAAGGTTAAACAAAGCATTTTTCTTTTATAATAAGTGTCATATATAACACAAAACAAAATTACTAGGTATTTTTAAGAATACGACAACATTAGAGGTCCGTAGGCTATCATAAGCAAATGTATTTTATAAAGCAAAAAAAAAAAAAAAGATAAAATTACATAGTGTGAAATAGTATATAATAGCTAGGTCACAGAATAGAATAATGGCTATAGGTACACAGGGCCGGATTGGTTAGGCGAGTTACCGAGAAAATCTCGGTGGGCCGCTTATAGTTTGGGCCGGTTATGTGAGTGTGAGTGAAAATAAATTCATGTTCAAAACACTATTGGCCACCTATATAAGCTCGTAATAATTATAGACGTAATTTCGGTCCAATGAATATGTAAATGGGCCGCTTATATAGAAGTGAAAATCTCGATGAGCCGATACATACCAATCAGGCCCTGTAGGTACATACACTGCAGAAGACTGCAATCTACATAATCTCTAAATCTTTACACCCAAAAAAAATGATTATTATTTTAGTTTTTTTAGTAGATAAGCTATCTAAGATAACAATAATTAGTTCATTAAAAAATGATTAATCAGAGGTCTCCTTAACATAACTGATGTATAATAAAAATATGTAAAAAATTATCAACTAGAGTTAAATTAATGAAAAAAAGGAGAGGAACACAGACACTCCCGCGTTCAAATGCGTTCCAAGAAGAAATAAAATAAAATCTAAAAAAAAATTATAGTGTGACTGCTGGAAACTGCTATCCGATCTAATTAATAACATCGAAAAGTTATCATCAATAATGAGTTTAATAATGAATATTAGAGGTCACCCTGGTATAGGTGGTCAAAGTTTAAAAAATGTATACTTAACATTCAACTAGATAGTTAAATCACAGAATAGTTTAACCCGTGTAATAAGTATATGAATTATTCATGTTTTTCGCGTTTTTTGGAAAATATATGCATTATTTTGAACCATGGCCTTCTTTAGATTTTATAGCTTGTACGATTATGCATTTATACATGTGCATAAGTGTATATTTGATAAACTTCTTATTTTTAAGAGGATGTCAGTGCACTATTTGTGTTCTCTCTCTGGCACACGCACAACATAGACAAAACGCATTAACGTAGAATCTTTTTTTCTATGTTCTTAAGTAATCTTTGAGTAAAATCACCCATTACTAAAAAATAAAGAATAATATTTTTGAAGGAATGACATATGGATTTTATATTTTATTGTTAATTGACTTTGTATTCGACTTTCAAAATATACAAAAAATTGTTGTACATTTAAATAATTATGTTTAAATTGTTTTGAGACAATATTTAGACAAATCAAATTGATTTAATCGATGTCATTCCGGAACAAGACTACTTTATGGAGCAACCTTTGTTTTTTTTTTAAAGCGTTGTTTTCACATGCTTATTTCAAAAATGATTGGACAAATTTGCGAAAATTTTTAGTTCAAAAGTTGCGGATACAAATGCTTGCAATGCAATGCAGTTGCTATGCAACACAACTACAAGTAGGTCACAGGGTAAAAAAAATATAAATCCATAGTCACAGTTTTTTTTTATAAGCATCTAAAGTTCAAATATTGACAAAATACGTATAAATGACGAAAATTTGCAAATTATTTTGAGTTAGAAATTCATGAAAAATTTTCTTTTTAAATCAAAGATTTGAAAATGTGATACAAGATTCCTCATAAGTTTGTCTACCTTTTTCAAAAAAAAAATGTCTACAAGCAAGTCAAATTAAATTTTTATGAGCGTTTAAAATTCATATTTTTACAACATTTGATATTCACTCGATTTCTCATGTAACGATTTTCTTATTTTATTGTAATTCAAAAACGAAGAACTGTAGATACATGAACATTTCACTAAATGTTTATTTTATCAATTCTTATACTTGATACAATTTTCAAAATATTTTGACCAATATGGAAATTTATATTTTATTGTGATCAGCGGACTCGAGTCTCAATAGCAGCTAATAGTGAAAACGTATTTCATAGTTTAAAATTATTATTTGTTTGTTTTATACATGTATTTATTTTTGACACTTACGATCTAAAATTAAAAGTGTTTCGACAGCTTGCTAAAATGGATAAATGTATTGTACAAATATCGAAAAGTTTAAAGCAAGTGTCTATTTTTTCTTTAAATTCGTATAATTGTTTAGTACACATATTTAGTATGCATTAAGTTTAAAATAGCCCTTTAAATATATTACTGATTAATATTATATTAAAACTACAATTTTTGACAAATAAAACAATTTATATTTGATCTATTTTTAAATTAATTATTACGGTAATATTATATTATTGAGCAAATAAAATTTATTCTTTGTATTATTTTGGTACTAATTGTTATACCTGCTTATTAGAAAAATACTAATACAAATACTGAGAAATATGCTTTTAAATCTGAAGAAAACCTCCATTCCCCAGGAAAAAATTTAAAAAACAGGTAAGTGGATGTCACTCTGCTGTACAGTAGATTACAAGTGAGTCATTGTATAATGGATTGTATTAGACTTGAATTCAATGATATAATATCATTGTATAAGAATAACGATTCTGAGCGGAGACTGTTTGTCAGTCTGGATATTTTATATTGTTATTAATTATTTTATCATGTAAGTTGAATTAATATTATAATATTATAATTTTCCCCAGGTATTTAATAACTATTGAGAAAATCCAAAAATAACCCCTCTAAAGTACCACCTTGATCCAATTTTCTAAAAGATAAGATACTATATGTTGAAATCAAAGCACTCCTTCTGGTAGAAATTTTGTATACAGGATATAAAAAATTAAAAAATTAAAAAATAAACACCATTGTAAAACCAATAGCTTCCTCGCTCCACTCAGAATCTAAAATGGTACCTAAATATAGTGAATAATTAATTTAATATCATATAGGTATTTAGTATTAATATACAATTTATCGAAATTATATTTATATTAATTTAATATCATTAAATATTTCAGGATATTTTGTTAAATACTTCTACCTTAATTCAAAGTGAAAATTCTGTAACTAGTTACCTAAATAAATAATACCTAGTTAATGTTTTGGTTAATTTGTGTAATATAAAAGCAATAAATATGTGTTTAAACATACAAATACAAATAGGTAGTACATATTACAAAAATCTAAATGGCAGCTGTTATATAAATTTTATAAAATAAAAGAATTGTTGTATTTTGTGTATTCATATATTCTTTAAGAAAATTATACATATTTTATTGAAGGTAATTGGTAAGTAATTATTATCCTATTAATTATAGTGCATAATATTCATAATATATACCAATTACCAATAGATACAATATGACAATATGTGTTTAAGCCTTTAAGTTTATAATAGTTTTGTTGAGTTTATGTACTTGTAATGGGAAATATAGAATAAAATAAAACATTTTAGGGGAAGGGGGTTGTCGGTGGCTAACCCCCCCAAAAGTCTGTCCAACCAAGAAACTTATTGCAACCCTAACAATTCAGCCCAATTTACGCCACTGGTTAAAAATGTATAAAATGTTCAACTTTTATATCTAAAGATTGAAAATTTAAAACAAGATTCCATGTAAGTAGTTAATTCGCTATTATCAAAAAATCTAAAAAATACATAAGCACATTTTATTGTTATAGTCATTTTAAGTTAAAATTTGGACGAAATTATATATTAAAAAACCCAGAATAACTATTTTAGTTATTTTATTGTGATATTGTATAATATTATTCATGGGTACTTGAAACTTCTAAAGTACCTATCTATGATAGTATCACGGCTTGTTGTTGATGTATAACGCGGTTATAACTTATTAGTACCTACCTACCCAATGGATAGTGTGATATGATCAATTTGGAATTTATTATATGTAGGTACCTATTATAAGTCAATTTTTTTTTTTAATACCATAGATAAGTATATAGTAGGTATGTCTTATACCCATAGGCGCAAATAGCGTTTGAGATTTGGGGGGGGGCTAATAGGTCTAATAGGGCCTTACTTTGATAATATTGAATACGCTTAAAACTAAATGTAGGAAATGTTTGGGAGGGCTAGGGTCATTTTTGGGGGGGCTTAGCCCCTAAAGCCCCTCCCCCCCTATTTGCGCCTATGCTTATACCTAGATCGACATACTGTCTCCGCTCAGAATTCTTTTTCTTATACAATGATATTATATCATTGAATTCAAATTAATACCATCCATTATACAGTGACCCACTTGCTACTGTACAGCAGAGTGACATCCACTTGCGCCTACCTTTTATACATTGTTATTAGGTATTTATTATAGCGTGTAAGTTGAATTAATATTATAATATTATTCATTTTTATTCGTTTCTATTGTGATAAACAAAACGTTAAAAATTGAAATCCCATTACTAGCGATTTTTCGTAATTTATTGTAAGTGGTTTTTTCCATGTCAGTGGTTTAAAGTACCATTTTGATCCAATTTGCTAAAAGATATGGTAGCAGTGGCGTATATAGGTACGAATTATTTTCAGTATGGGCTAATTTATTAGTTATCACTAGTCAAGCATAGCACGACTAACATAGCCATAATTTAATAATTATACATTTTTTAGGGAGCTTATGGATAGTGTCATTTATGTATTTTAATGTTATCTTACTATGAATTTAACATCAAAGTCAATAAATCGACAAAGCAAGTCCTGACAATCTAAAATTTCCTTGTTGATTCCTTAAAAACGATTTTAATCAACCGGCTAACTTAATCATGGTGAATAACTGTAAACAGTGTAAATATACATGCAATGCTTTAATTGAACTGTAATTTCACTATGGGCTCTGGGCCTCTGGCCTAGAGGGCCTCCCCCCTATATACGCCACTGTATGGTAGGTACTATATACCTATATTATGTTAAAATCGAAGCACTCCTTCTGGTAGACGTTTTGTATACCTACAGGATAAAAAAAAAATAAACATCATTATTGCATAACTACTACCTTCCTCGTTCTGCTGAGAATCTAAAATAATGATTTTAATTATTTTGCTATAATTTATAATATTAATTCAACCATAGGCGCAATTTCGCTAAAATTCAGGGGGTGCAAAACTAATCAGGAAAGTTACAAACTTTCTACAAAATGTCAAAATCCCTCATTCCACTTCCAAATTTATTTACAACTATTATTACTCAATTCCAGTTCCTCGATCAAAATTGTATACCTACACAATTTAATATTATCATTAATATGAAGTAAGTAAATTGTATTATACAAATTAAAATAATTAGTCAATACTGTAATTTATTACATTGATATAATAAATATTAATACATATTAATTAACAAAATTAAATTAAACTTAAGCGTTAAGCGTCTCTCATGTACAGTTCCTGCTGCGTTGAACTCGTCGGATACAAAATCGGAATTTATAACTCGATTCCTTTCAATTTGTAATATAGCTAAATCAGACAGTCTTTCTTGTCCCATAGTTAATCTGAGGTAAGTTTTAAGCTTTTTTAAGCAGGAAAAACTTCGTTCACATGACACAGTATTTGTAGGTATTGTCATAAATAGTTTTAAAATTTCAGATAGTAAAGGAAACCCATCTTTAATTTCACCTTGTTTCATATAATCTAATTTTTTTTGAAATAAACTATTATTTGAGTTGGTTTATTTAGATTTTAACATTCTATTAAAGATTTTTAGTTCTACTTGAAGTTCATGATTATCAAACTTATAGGTCTTACAAACAATGTGCAATAACTTTTCATCAGGATTTTCATTAGTAAATACATTAATCAGCCCATCCAATATTTCTAGTTAATTTTCCTGAAACCGATCTATAATTTCTTTCACAATAATATCCAATACTGCAAAATAAATATTTATTCGGTAATAATCTTTTATCTGTATTTCTTGGGGTTGATGTCCACCCCCTCCAAGTGTCATTCGTATTTTTTTTTCTAGGTACCTAATTGGGCAGGTTCGATATTATTTTCTATTGCCATTTCAATTACTTTATCCCACATTTCATCAAACTTTTTATCTGATCGCATTTCTTTAAAAATATTTATAGTTTGAGTTGACATACTAATAAAACAGCAGCATAATTCATGTTTATAAACTGTAGATATTATAACTGTAGATAATATATTTGTATGGGTCATAACATCTTTCAAAAATACCAAACAAAACACAAATTCAAAGTCGCAAATATTTTTAAAATATTAAAAAAATGTCTGTCCAGAAAAAATATAAGCTAAATAATAAAATAAAAATTTAGTTTATTGTTGCAGATTAAAATAATAATAATGTATACATATATTGGTTATTGCTATTGGTTAATCGGGCATGTTTGTTGATTTGTCAATATATGTATAAATTAATGTTTGTAGATTAGACCTCTGGGAAGAAGATAGGCTAGCTAATTTAAAAAGGGTTAAATTTGGTTTTTTTTAATCATCGGATTTGAGTACGGTAGTTAGGTTAGGATTTTGTAAAAATTGATTATATTAATCTACCGTAGGTGAAATTAAGTAAAAACGACAAACTTCGTATAACTTTGATACTTTAGACTTAGATCATACACTAATCATCCTACAAAACAGCACGGGCTCCGCGATCTACCGCAGATAGATTGCCTACCTGATAATGCACTGCTGCAGATCAGATATTTTATTCCGGGCAACAGAAAATTTAAGATAAATTTTGAACACTATACACCGAATATTAAATAACCAATTGAATAAAGTTTGAGTCGTATAGAGTTGGTGCATTTAACGGGCAACGAAGTGCACGGGATCATAAAATATAAAATAAATTATAAAATATCCTGACTGACAAATCCTCTCAACCGGTCCACTCAGAATCGTTTTTCGTATACAATCAGTGGCTAAAGTGGGGTTGACGGAGTCCTCTTCTTATTTACGGTAAGATTATGCGTCCCCTTTTATTTAAGTCTCCAAAGTCCGGGGGGACGCTACTAAATTTTAGTAATTTATTAAATGGTTTACGCACACACACACACACAACGATTATTTACTGAATTTAGACTTAGACTTTTTACCACACAATCGTCTCATGTATCAGTTTTAGATAAAGCTGATCCTTATAAAGATTTATTTAATAATTTATTGATAGATTTAACTATGCTTTCTCCAGATAATCAGTTTTAGATAAAGCTGATCCTTATAAAGATTTATTTAATAATTTATTGATAGATTTAACTATGCTTTCTCCAGATAATTGGCCTGATAACTGTGATGTATAGTTTGGTGATATAAATATTTAAAATATAAGCAGTTTGTCTAAAATATTTCAAATTGATCAAAGAGCCAGTGTACGAGGATTTCGTGAATACAAAGTGTCTTATCCTTCAGTAAATACAGACATTAAATCATTAATGAGCGCTGTAAAGACTTTGGCTATTTCTTCTTCCGAATGTGAACGGTCCTTTAGTTCAATGAACGAAATTGTTTCTTCAAAAAGAAGTGCGTTGACTAGTGATCATATTTCATCGTTAGCTTTCATTAATTGTACTGGACCACCAAGATTGATAAATTCAATCCTAACATCTATATTAAAACTTGTATATTATCAAGGAAAAGAACTGCAGATGAACAATGTTGTCCAAAAAGAAAAAAAAAAGATGAAGAAGCATCTTATACATCTTTATGGTTATGTTTAAATAAATAGTTAAATAGTTGAATAGTTTAATAGTTAAACCCATACTGGTTATACTGTATAGTATGCTTGTACTTATAAATAACATTTACATAGCTTATGATACATTGTAATAATTTAAATAAATTAATAAAATAATATGAATAGTTATATTTATAATACATTATTTTTTATTTGTTTTTTAATGAAATGTTTAAAATTAAAATGTAAACACATATCTTTTTTAACATTTCATGCAATGAATTTCAGTTTATTTTTTATTTAGCAATCATTATAATATGTTCATTAATTTGATTTTACATACTATTAACATAAACTTTTTATGAACAAATTACAAAGGTGTGTGAAAGAAACAAATTATACCTAGTGGGTAGTGGGTTTCTTAAAAAAGTTTGGTTAGATATAGACTTTGGAAGAACTCGGGAACGCTCCTCAATTTTTGGTGACTTTAGTCCCCCCTCAACATTTTTCTCACTTTAACCACTGTATACAATGATATTATATCATTGAATTAAAATGTAATACAATCCATTATACAGTGACCCACTTGTAACCTACCTACTGTACAGCAGAATGACATCCCCTTACTTGCTTTTTTTTCAAGTGTATCTAATAAGAGTATTCTGTATTTGACAATAATTACTCATTAAAATGAAATGTATTTTGTATTTTAAGACAATTTTTGAAAGTATTTCACCAGTTCCTGATTTACACTATATTACTGTTACTGTTTATGTTGTACAATGCATGAGCATGAGTAAAAACACCTTATTTCTTGAAGACAATTTCACATACCAACTCGTTTCACATTCATTGGGTTTTTATACGGTGCGACGGTTTTTATTATAGCCAATAGCCTAACCATCATTATATTAGTTATTTTAATTATAAATACCTTTATATTATTATAAATTATAATGAACCAAAAAAAAGAACAATATTAATCCATATATTTTTCTTTATTTATCTGAAACATAGATAACTTAATAACTATAATCTAAGAAATTTTTTTAACAGGACGATTCGGGCAAACCATCGAGTAGAAACACTGGTTGGAAATCAGGGAATGTCCGGCTCATAGACATACTGCACGAAGGACGATAAGACATTTTTCGGCGGACTGTTGGACCAGGACGAAGGGCGGCCACCGAAACACCCCCGCGGCAGACCCAAGCCGGCTGCAGTACTCTCGATGGAGCGAGAGGAGGATGCTCTGGTGCTCGACGGCGATTACTATGGCAAGCAGCGGCAGCAGCAGCCTGCACGGGATCAGGATTGTGAAGCGGCAAGCAGAGGACGAGTCTGGAAATCAACCATTGCCCGAGGACCACCACCACAGAAATGCTGCCCACGTCTGTGAAACCGCCCCGAGTGTTCGTTTTGGAGACAGGCGGGCGGCCGGCCGGGTGGTTTTGTCGTTCTGACTAGATAACATAGCTTCCAGCTGCAGATCGAGGTGCGGGCCGCGGTGCGTGCCGGACCCTTGGAGATTGCGACATGAGGAGGAACTTTTTGAGGTGACGGTGAAACTTAAAAAAAAAAAAAAAAAATTTATCTTTCAATATAATATAGCATATCATTATTGGGAGCTCGCGGGTCAATCGTATAAGATATGCTGGTATTGTAATTTGACGGACAATTATTAACAATTTTAACAATTTTTCGACATATTGTTACATGGTATGTATAATGAGTCGGAACACTCTTAATTCCAGTGGCGGATTTAGGATTTTCTCATGGGGAGGGGGGGGATATAACATATTTTCGTACATAATAATAGGTAGGTAGGTATATAAGCTTTATTCTATACTAAATTTACAAAACTAGATTTAATTTTCTTGATGACTGAGCCATTGCATCAATAACTCCATCGGGTTTTACTTGTATTGTTCTATGAACAGCCAACAATGCTAATCGAAAAATCAAGGCAAAAGAAAGCTAGAAAAATAACTATATTAAATTGAAAAATAAAATAAAAATGGTGGGCAAGTGGATGTCACTCTGCTGTACAGTAGATTAGAAGTGGGCCACTGTATAATGGATGGAATTCAATTTGAATTCAATAATATAATATCATTGTATAAGTAAAACGATCGGTAGATGGTATGTCAGTCTATAGGTATTAGACATATTATATGCTTATCTATAGTATTAAATAAAAAATTGACCTATAATAGGTACCCTATAATAAATTCTAAATTATTAATTAATCATATCACAATATCCTTTAGGTACTTATAACGCGTTATACATCAACAACAAACCGTGATACTATATCATAGATATATAATAGTATACTTTCGAAGTTTTAAGTAGGTACCCACGAATATTATTATACAATCACAACAAAATAACTAAAATAGTAATTCTAGGTTTTTAATTTGTAATTTCGTCCAAATTTTAACTTAAAATGACTATAAAAATAAACTGTGTTTATGTATTTTTTAGATTTTTTGGTAACAGAATCAGCTTCTTACGTGGAATCTTGTTTTAAATTTTCAATCTTTAGATATAAAAGTTAAACATTTTATACATTTTTAAGTAGAAAATAATAATTCAAATTTAAATTTGATACATTTTGTCAAAATTCTATATTTAAATGCTTATAAAAAAAAATTGTGCCTGTGTATTTTTAATATTTTTCAACTTCTAATGTAAAAATATATCAGGAGCCTTGTATTAAATTTTTACACTTTTTGGCCCGACAGATAAAACTTTATTGATATTCATAGAAAAAAAAATGTATATATGAAATTGTTCGTAAAACGCTCAAAACAAATCAAAATATTTTGAAAATTTTCTCAAGTATAAGAATTGATAATATAAACAATCAGTGAAATGTTCATGTATCTACAGTTATTCGTTTTTGAATTACAACAAAATAAGAAAATTGCTACATGAGAAATCGAGTGAATATTCAATGTTGTAAAAATTTGAATTTCAAACGCTTATAAAAATTTAATTTGACTTCCTTATAAACATTTTTTTTTTTGTTAAAGTTAGATAATCTTATAAGGAATCTTGTATTACATTTTAAAATCTTAGATTTAAAAAGAAAAATTTTTATGAATTCTTAACTCAAAATAATTTGCTAATTTTCGTGATTTTTCATATTTTTTCAATTTTTGAACTTTAAATGCTATAATATTGCACTACTGAGTGCCCTCCCCCATCTGTTATTCACGTTATTTATGTTCATACTTTATCAATATTGCTTATTGTACAAAATTGTTGTATAGATTGTAATTATATTTTAAATAAAAAAAAAAAAAAAAAATGCTATAATATTATAATAATTCCAGTGCTTCAAAACAAAGTTAAACGTTGGTTCTCAAAATATAAATTAGTTAATTTATTATTATAATGATATTTCAATTTTTCGAAAACTGAAATCGTGATTTTTTGGAGTCACAAAAAGATACTCTTGCGACCCAATGATATTTTCAGGGGTCGGAAGCGCGACCTTGTGCGACCCCCAGTTTACGCCACTGTACCTATACCAGCTTTATATAAATACATTTGTTAAATTAGTATTAAATTTGTTATTGTAATCATGTATACATAGGCCTTTAATATATTCATCCCCTCCAAGTCAAAAGTTGAAATTGCGCCTATGCATGTAAATATTGTGGATAAATTCTAAGAACATTTGTAGGGGAGCCGTTGAGATTCCATATGTCTCATACTCTCATGTTTAGTAGTGAGTAATGAATTGAGTAAGGGATAGACAAGCCACAAGTGATCTATCAGTACCTAAGTAGACATAAGTAGTATAGACATTTCTTAAGTTAATAAAAACATTGCGGAACCTTAACTTTTTTACCAGAAATAATTGTTTACTTAAGAATATGCAAAATTAAATAAAAATTCATAATAAATGACATTTTATAATTATTTAATATTGTACATTTTTTGGAGAAAAAATATCTCAAAATGGGAAAAAATATCCACCATGAAATACAATTTATAAAAATTAGTTAAACACCAAAATTGTTTGGAAACTTAAAATTATACATAAATATAAGTAGTAAAATGTATCTTATAAACATAGTAAAATAGTAAAATGTATCTTATAAACATAGTAAAATAGTAAAATGTATCTTATAAAATTAAAATGTTTACTTGAATCTAATATATGTTGACAAAACAAAATATAAAGAATTGTTTAACATAGAATAGAAAATGTGATATGCAATAAAAATAAAATAATGAAAAATATGTTATAAAAAATAAAACTAAGGTAAACGTAAATTTAAAATTATAGACAAAAAATAATTTATTAAAATATAACTCATAATAAAAAATTATTTTTTAATTTTTTAATCACACATTCTTCAAAATTAATTTTTTTATCAACACGAATGTATTCAGTTCCATCTACTATTTTTAATACAGCCCAGTGGGGTACTTTTTCTTGAAGAAGATTTATGTGAGTTTCCCAATCATCTGGAATAAAAATAAATAATTACCTACATAAAATATTAAATAATAAAGACAATTTAAGTACTGTCTGTCATAGCCTCAGGGTAACTTTGCTTTAATTGGTCAATAACTTTTTTTAGTGGCATGACATTTCTTTGAAGTTGTACAAAGTAAGTTCGTATTCTCCGAGCAATGTCTGGTAATCTAATTATCATTTTATCTTTATTTAATTGACTGACTGACCTCATCATTAATCCTCTCGCTTTTTCGATTTGCTTAGATTGGATCTAAACATAAATAGGCACTTAAACATATAAAATAGAGATCAAAAATAAATACATATACTTTACCTTACTTAAAAATAATTTAGGAATGCCAATAAGTGCACTTCTTATGGTGTTTTTTGCATCTTCTGTAGGTAATTTTACATCAATTAAATGTTTGTGGTTTTCATTCATTATTGCACTAGCGGCTCGATTTAAACAATTATTGTAAATAAACAATGCATGAGTTTGATCTAAAAAAAAAACCAGTAAAAACTAATTAGAGGTAGGTATGCAATATTATTTTTATGATTTGTACCTAATATATCTTTTGCAGTGATATTTTTGACTTATCAATTTCAATC
>NC_042494.1:106712642-106714961 GCF_005508785.2 Acyrthosiphon pisum
CGATCAGATAAAAAGTTTGATGAAATGTGGGATAAAGTAATTGAAATGGCAATAGAAAATAATATCGAACCTGCCCAATTAGGTACCTAGAAAAAAAAATACGAATGACACTTGGAGGGGGTGGACATCAACCCCAAGAAATACAGATAAAAGATTATTACCGAATAAATATTTATTTTGCAGTAGGTATTGGATATTATTGTGAAAGAAATTATATATCGGTTTCAGGAAAATTAACTAGAAATATTGGATGGGCTGATTAATGTATTTACTAATGAAAATCCTGATGAAAAGTTATTGCACATTGTTTGTAAGACCTATAAGTTTGATAATCATGAACTTCAAGTAGAACTAAAAATCTTTAATAGAATGTTAAAATCTAAATAAACCAACTCAAATAATAGTTTATTTCAAAAAAAATTAGATTATATGAAACAAGGTGAAATTAAAGATGGGTTTCCTTTACTATCTGAAATTTTAAAACTATTTATGACAATACCTAAAAATACTGTGTCATGTGAACGAAGTTTTTCCTGCTTAAAAAAGCTTAAAACTTACCTCAGATTAACTATGGGACAAGAAAGACCGTCTGATTTAGCTATATTACAAATTGAAAGGAATCGAGTTATAAATTCCGATTTTGTATCCGACGAGTTCAACGCAGCAGGAATTGTACATGAGAGACGTTTAACGCTTAAGTTTAATTTAATTTTGTTAATTAATATGTATTAATATTTATTATATCAATGTAATAAATTACAGTATTGACTAATTATTTTAATTTGTATAATACAATTTACTTACTTCATATTAATGATAATATTAAATTGTGTAGGTATACAATTTTGATCGAGGAACTGGAATTGAGTAATAATAGTTGTAAATAAATTTGGAAGTGGAATGAGGGATTTTGACATTTTGTAGAAAGTTTGTAACTTTCCTGATTAGTTTTGCACCCCCTGAATTTTAGCGAAATTGCACCTATGGTTGAATTAATATTATAAATTACAGCAAAATAATTAAAATCATTATTTTAGATTCTCAGCAGAGCGAGGAAGGTAGTAGTTATGCAATAATGATGTTTATTTTTTTTTTATCCTGTAGGTATACAAAACGTCTACCAGAAGGAGTGCTTCGATTTTAACATAATATATATACAGTCAACTCGCGATATAACGAATATCGATATAATGAAAATCTTGATATAACGAATAAAACTACCGGTCCCTTGAAAATATCGCGGTATAATATAATTTCGATGTAACGAACTTTCGATTTAACGAATTTTTTTCTCGGTCCCTTGAAATTCGTTATATCGCGAGTTGACTGTAGTACCTACCATACAGTGGCGTATATAGGGGGGAGGCCCTCTAGGCCAGAGGCCAGAGCCCATAGTGAAATTACAGTTTCAATTAAAGCATTGCATGTATATTTACACTGTTTACAGTTATTCACCATGATTAAGTTAGCCGGTTGATTAAAATCGTTTTTGAGGAATCAACAAGGAAATTTTAGATTGTCAGGACTTGCTTTGTCGATTTATTGACTTTGATGTTAAATTCATAGTAAGATAACATTAAAATACATAAATGACACTATCCATAAGCTCCCTAAAAAATGTATAATTATTAAATTATGGCTATGTTAGTCGTGCTATGCTTGACTAGTGATAACTAATAAATTAGCCCATACTGAAAATAATTCGTATATACGCCACTGCTACCATATCTTTTAGCAAATTGGATCAAAATGGTACTTTAAACCACTGACATGGAAAAAACCACTTACAATAAATTACGAAAAATCGCTAATAATGGGATTTCAATTTTTAACGTTTTGTTTATCACAATAGAAACGAATAAAAATGAATAATATTATAATATTAATTCAACTTACAGGCTATAATAAATACCTAATAACAATGTATAAAAGGTAGGCAAGTGGATGTCACTCTGCTGTACAGTAGCAAGTGGGTTACTGTATAATGGATGGTATTAATTTGAATTCAATGATATAATATCATTGTATAAGAAAAAGAATTCTGAGCGGAGACAGTATGTCGATCTAGGTATAAGCATAGGCGTAAATAGGGGGGAGGGGCTTTAGGGGCTAAGCCCCCCCAAAAATGACCCTAGCCCTCCCAAACATTTCCTACATTTAGTTTTAAGCGTATTCAATATTATCAAAGTAAGGCCCTATTAGACCTATTAGCCCCCCCAAATCTCAAACGCTATTTGCGCCTATGGGTATAAGACATACCTACTATATACTTATCTATGGTATTAAAAAAAAAAATTGACTTATAATAGGTACCTACAT
>NC_042494.1:106715061-106721080 GCF_005508785.2 Acyrthosiphon pisum
TTTCTCACTTTAACCACTGTATACAATGATATTATATCATTGAATTAAAATGTAATACAATCCATTATACAGTGACCCACTTGTAACCTACCTACTGTACAGCAGAATGACATCCCCTTACTTGCTTTTTTTTCAAGTGTATCTAATAAGAGTATTCTGTATTTGACAATAATTACTCATTAAAATGAAATGTATTTTGTATTTTAAGACAATTTTTGAAAGTATTTCACCAGTTCCTGATTTACACTATATTACTGTTACTGTTTATGTTGTACAATGCATGAGCATGAGTAAAAACACCTTATTTCTTGAAGACAATTTCACATACCAACTCGTTTCACATTCATTGGGTTTTTATACGGTGCGACGGTTTTTATTATAGCCAATAGCCTAACCATCATTATATTAGTTATTTTAATTATAAATACCTTTATATTATTATAAATTATAATGAACCAAAAAAAAGAACAATATTAATCCATATATTTTTCTTTATTTATCTGAAACATAGATAACTTAATAACTATAATCTAAGAAATTTTTTTAACAGGACGATTCGGGCAAACCATCGAGTAGAAACACTGGTTGGAAATCAGGGAATGTCCGGCTCATAGACATACTGCACGAAGGACGATAAGACATTTTTCGGCGGACTGTTGGACCAGGACGAAGGGCGGCCACCGAAACACCCCCGCGGCAGACCCAAGCCGGCTGCAGTACTCTCGATGGAGCGAGAGGAGGATGCTCTGGTGCTCGACGGCGATTACTATGGCAAGTAGCGGCAGCAGCAGCCTGCACGGGATCAGGATTGTGAAGCGGCAAGCAGAGGACGAGTTTGGAAATCAACCATTGCCCGAGGACCACCACCACAGATATGCTGCCCACGTCTGTGAAACCGCCCCGAGTGTTCGTTTTGGAGACAGGCGGGCGGCCGGCCGGGTGGTTTTGTCGTTCTGACTAGATAACTTCAGAGGCGTAGCGTGCATGTAAGCACTGTAAGCACTGCTTACACTTGAAAAAGGGAAAAAATAAGGTAATATTAATGTTATTATAATAACAAATTACAACTCAAATTAAATCTTTGACTATTTTTTTTTTAAGTTTCTATAATAATAAAAATAATAAATAATAATATGTTTAGAATATAAGATAACAATTTTAATGAACACAGCCATATTTCGGTCATCGTCGTCGGCTGTTGCGTATGATGGTGGAAAAACTGGAAAATCTATTTTTATTTTATTAACACTTGGTGTTGACGCGCTGTGCCGTCGTGTAACATGTTCTGAAACTCCTTACGTGAGCTAATAGACACGGCTTACGTAAAATGTCGTAGAGGGGGCTCGTATTTATATACAATTTTGTAAGCACTTATGATTTTGCATACACCACAATACCAACCGGTTTATTATTATTTGTATCACCGATAAGGCGATAATCGGCGGCTGTGTACATTTGTAGCATAGAATATTAGTATTCTATGTTTGTAGTTGACTGCAAAATTATTAATACATTTCCAAAACATTAGTTTTTCTGCTTACACTTTCTTAAAACCCAAACTACGCCACTGGATAGCTTCCAGCTGCAGATCGAGGTGCGGGCCGCGGTGCGTGCCGGACCCTTGGAGATTGCGACATGAGGAGGAACTTTTTGAGGTGACGGTGAAACTAAAAAAAAAAAAAAAAAATTATCTTTCAATATAATATAGCATATCATTATTGGGAGCTCGCAGGTCAATCGTATAAGATATGCTGGTATTGTAATTTGACGGACAATTATTAACAATTTTAACAATTTTTCGACATATTGTTACATGGTATGTATAATGAGTCGGAACACTCTTAATTCCAGTGGCGGATTTAGGATTTTCTCATGGGGAGGGGGGGGATATAACATATTTTCGTACATAATAATAGGTAGGTAGGTATATAAGCTTTATTCTATACTAAATTTACAAAACTAGATTTAATTTTCTTGATGACTGAGCCATTGCATCAATAACTCCATCGGGTTTTACTTGTATTGTTCTATGAACAGCCAACAATGCTAATCGAAAAATCAAGGCAAAAGAAAGCTAGAAAAATAACTATATTAAATTGAAAAATAAAATAAAAATGGTGGGCAAGTGGATGTCACTCTGCTGTACAGTAGATTAGAAGTGGGCCACTGTATAATGGATGGAATTCAATTTGAATTCAATAATATAATATCATTGTATAAGTAAAACGATCGGTAGATGGTATGTCAGTCTAGGTAAAAGGCATATTATATGCTTATCTAGAGTATTAAATAAAAAATTGACCTATAATAGGTACCCATAATAAATTCTAAATTATTAATTAATCATATCACAATATCCTTTAGGTACTTATAACGCGTTATACATCAACAACAAACCGTGATACTATATCATAGATATATAATAGTATACTTTCGAAGTTTTAAGTAGGTACCCACGAATATTATTATACAATCACAACAAAATAACTAAAATAGTAATTCTAGGTTTTTAATTTGTAATTTCGTCCAAATTTTAACTTAAAATGACTATAAAAATAAACTGTGTTTATGTATTTTTTAGATTTTTTGGTAACAGAATCAGCTTCTTACGTGGAATCTTGTTTTAAATTTTCAATCTTTAGATATAAAAGTTAAACATTTTATACATTTTTAAGTACAAAATAATAATTCAAATTTAAATTTGATACATTTTGTCAAAATTCTATATTTAAATGCTTATAAAAAAAAATTGTGCCTGTGTATTTTTAATATTTTTCAACTTCTAATGTAAAAATATATCAGGAGCCTTGTATTAAATTTTTACACTTTTTGGCCCGACAGATAAAACTTTATTGATATTCATAGAAAAAAAAATGTATATATGAAATTGTTCGTAAAACGCTCAAAACAAATCAAAATATTTTGAAAATTTCTCAAGTATAGAATTGATAATATAAACAATCAGTGAAATGTCATGTATCTACAGTTATTCGTTTTTGAATTACAACAAAATAAGAAAATTGCTACATGAGAAATCGAGTGAATATTCAATGTTGTAAAAATTTGAATTTCAAACGCTTATAAAAATTTAATTTGACTTCCTTATAAACATTTTTTTTTTTGTTAAAGTTAGATAATTTTATAAGGAATCTTGTATTACATTTTAAAATCTTAGATTTAAAAAGAAAAATTTTTATGAATTCTTAACTCAAAATAATTTGCTAATTTTCGTGATTTTTCATATTTTTTCAATTTTTGAACTTTAAATGCTATATTATTATAATAATTCCAGTGCTTCAAAACAAAGTTAAACGTTGGTTCTCAAAATATAAATTAGTTAATTTATTATTATAATGATATTTCAATTTTTCGAAAACTGAAATCGTGATTTTTTGGAGTCACAAAAAGATACTCTTGCGACCCAATGATATTTTCAGGGGTCGGAAGCGCGACCTTGTGCGACCCCCAGTTTACGCCACTGTACCTATACCAGCTTTATATAAATACATTTGTTAAATTAGTATTAAATTTGTTATTGTAATCATGTATACATAGGCCTTTAATATATTCATCCCCTCCAAGTCAAAAGTTGAAATTGCGCCTATGCATGTAAATATTGTGGATAAATTCTAAGAACATTTGTAGGGGAGCCGTTGAGATTCCATATGTCTCATACTCTCATGTTTAGTAGTGAGTAATGAATTGAGTAAGGGATAGACAAGCCACAAGTGATCTATCAGTACCTAAGTAGACATAAGTAGTATAGACATTTCTTAAGTTAATAAAAACATTGCGGAACCTTAACTTTTTTACCAGAAATAATTGTTTACTTAAGAATATGCAAAATTAAATAAAAATTCATAATAAATGACATTTTATAATTATTTAATATTGTACATTTTTTGGAGAAAAAATATCTCAAAATGGGAAAAAATATCCACCATGAAATACAATTTATAAAAATTAGTTAAACACCAAAATTGTTTGGAAACTTAAAATTATACATAAATATAAGTAGTAAAATGTATCTTATAAACATAGTAAAATAGTAAAATGTATCTTATAAAATTAAAATGTTTACTTGAATCTAATATATGTTGACAAAAACAAAATATAAAGAATTGTTTAACATAGAATAGAAAATGTGATATGCAATAAAAATAAAATAATGAAAAATATGTTATAAAAAATAAAACTAAGGTAAACGTAAATTTAAAATTATAGACAAAAATAATTTATTAAAATATAACTCATAATAAAAAATTATTTTTTAATTTTTTAATCACACATTCTTCAAAATTAATTTTTTTATCAACACGAATGTATTCAGTTCCATCTACTATTTTTAATACAGCCCAGTGGGGTACTTTTTCTTGAAGAAGATTTATGTGAGTTTCCCAATCATCTGGAATAAAAATAAATAATTACCTACATAAAATATTAAATAATAAAGACAATTTAAGTACTGTCTGTCATAGCCTCAGGGTAACTTTGCTTTAATTGGTCAATAACTTTTTTTAGTGGCATGACATTTCTTTGAAGTTGTACAAAGTAAGTTCGTATTCTCCGAGCAATGTCTGGTAATCTAATTATCATTTTATCTTTATTTAATTGACTGACTGACCTCATCATTAATCCTCTCGCTTTTTCGATTTGCTTAGATTGGATCTAAACATAAATAGGCACTTAAACATATAAAATAGAGATCAAAAATAAATACAAATACTTTACCTTACTTAAAAATAATTTAGGAATGCCAATAAGTGCACTTCTTATGGTGTTTTTTGCATCTTCTGTAGGTAATTTTACATCAATTAAATGTTTGTGGTTTTCATTCATTATTGCAGTAGCGGCTCGATTTAAACAATTATTGTAAATAAACAATGCATGAGTTTGATCTAAAAAAAAAACCAGTAAAAACTAATTAGAGGTAGGTATGCAATATTATTTTTATGATTTGTACCTAATATATCTTTTGCAGTTGATATTTTTGACTTATCAATTTCAATCTTAGGCAATGGCGATGGATTAATATTTGGCACAGATTCAACATCAAACTCAGGGTGCCATCTGGTAATTTTATCTTTATCAATTAAGATAGGAGGAATTAATTGGTTCAAATATTCCTTGAAAATAAAAAATAGTTCTTTTGAATTAAGCTAACTAGGTATTCCTTTATTAAATTAATGTTTTACTTACTGCATGGTGTACTTTCATAATGTCTATTAACGCATTATAAAATGTGTTTTTTCTCCGAATCATTAATTGTATTAGGTCAATGTTATCTTTGTGTGCCAAACCTAATTAATATATAAGTTGTTCAATATTCATAAGACATACATCATAAATAAGTAATTACCATAAACTGGAGCTATTACTAAATCAATACTAAAATTGTCTTTTGATGATTTCACTAAGGAAAACTGGAAAAAGTCAGGAACAATGGTTTTAATTTGAGCCAAATGTAATACAGTAAAATTCCTGGAAAATAATATTGAATAATTATTGAGTATACTTATTGACAATAGTTTAAAATAACTGGACTGACTCCATGATATTTTACACTATATTATATTAGTATATAATTACAAAAAATATAATTTTCTTTTGTATAATATACACCTTGATAATTGACTACTAAATTTAAAATAATAATGTCATAACAAATTGTAGCTGTTTTTATTTGATGAATTTTGGAATAGCAAGTGCCAAGTTTTTATAAAAGTAGGTATACCTATAAGATTTTATAATTTTTTATAAATATAGGTATAGTAAACCCTCATTAATTCAGACAACATAGAGCCCCGATTAATCCAGATTATTAAGGTTTTACTGTATTTAGTGCATATTTCGCTTGTAGGAATTATTTATCAATTATAGTTAATGTGTTTAAGTAAATTTAATATAATATATTATATTTACAACTAGAATATAATAACTAGAGAAATAATAAAAAATATATATTTGTTTAGATTCTGAGTGGAACGATGAATGTATTGATTTTACAATGATGTGTGTG
>NC_042494.1:106721534-106735441 GCF_005508785.2 Acyrthosiphon pisum
AACAAAAAATATCTATAAGAATGTCAAATTAAATTTTTATGATCGTTTGAAATTCAAATTTTACAACATGGATATTCACTCGATTTCTCATGTAGCGATTTACTTATTTGTTGTAATTCAAAAACGAATAACTGTAGATACATAAAAATTTTAATGAATGTTTATATTAGCATTTCCTATACACCCATACAATTTTCAAAATATTTGACTCTTTTTGAGCTGTTAACGGACATTTTCGGTTTTCAATTTTTTTAGTTTTTTTTTTCTATAAATATCAATAAAGTTTTATCTGTTTGGCCAAAAAGTGTAAGAATTTAATACAAGGCTCCTGATACATTGTTACAATAGCAGTTGAAAAATATTAAAAATACATAGGCACAATTATTTTTTATAAGCATTTGAAGTTGAAATTTTGACAAAATTTATCAAATTTGAAATTGAATAATTATTTTGTAGTTAAAAATTTATAAAATGTTCAACTTTTATATCTAAGGATTGAAAATTTAAAACAAGATTCCACGTAAATATTTAATTCTGTTACCAAAAATTCTAAGAAATACATAAGCACAGTTTATTTTTATAGTCATTTTAAGTTCGAATTTGGACGAAATTACATATTAAAAAACCTGGAATAACTATTTTAGTTATTTTGTTGTGATTGTATAATATTATTTGTGGGTACTTGAAACTTCTAAGTATACTATTATATACCTATGATAGTACCACGGTTTATTGTTGATGTATAACGCGTTACCTAATGGATATTGTGATATGATTAATTTGGAATTTATTATTGATACCTACCTATTATAGATAGATTTTTTTTAATACTATAGATAAGTATACCTATAATAGGTATGTCTAATACCCAGACTGACAAACTGTCTCCGCTCAGAATCGTTTTTCTTATAAAGTGATATTATATCATTGAATTCAAATTTAATACTATCCATTATACAGTGAACCACTTCTAACCTACTGTATACCAGAGCGACATCCACTTACCCACCTTTTTTGTTTAAATGGCAGATTTTTATGAACCTATAATATATTGATTTATCAGATATTTGAATGCAGGATATCAGTACAGTTTAAAATAAAAGTATATTTGAACAATGTCTATTACTTTTTAGTTATTTGCTGAATATTTTGTTTAAGCTTATAAAATGTTATTTTTTCTTTTCTTGAAAATCTCATAGATAATACTGTTTCCATAACTTTAAATAATTCATTCAAAATTCGAAATTTCAATGGCAAAGGTAATGTATTAGAATCTGTCAATGCAGAATACTGTTTTAATGGTGAAATAGTCATAACAGATTTGGATCTGTTTGGATCATCATTAAGTAATATTTTAGTCAGTTTTGGTTGAAGGTCCATCATTACTCTTCTAGGACTAGGAAATAATGGTTTTTGTTGAGAATGTTTTACTGGACTAATGCTAATCTTGAAATCATCTGATTCAGACATAGGTAAACAATTATATTTAGTTGTTTCAACTTCAGATTCTGTAGACTTAACATCTTTTTGACATTGTTCTACCAAGTTAAGCTTTTCTTGAAGTTTTGTAATGCTTCGCTTACAACAAACAATTTTATGAAATTCACCCAAATCCAACATCTAAAAAAAGTTATATGATATTAATTACTGTATTTTATCTGACAACTAACAAAATCAAGATACTTTTTATATGTACATTTAAAATTTTAATTATATCATGAAAGTATTTTTACAATTTGTAACATTTACAATATTTTCAAAACTTTGAAGTGTCAAAAAACAATATCACCATAATATTAATAACTTATAAATTTTAAATTGTAACCTTTAGGTACCTAACCTTTATTTGAAAAAATACCCACTTTTCATTTCCAAAATTAATTTCTTAAAATAAATAGACATCAAACATAATATTATAATTAAATATCAATAATATATTTCAATATCAAATTAATATGAACTCACACTTAGTTGAATTATTATCCCCTTTATTCTTTTATTCTTTCTTGACTTAAACAAAATCAATATTATATTTTATCCCATAAGCTCAAAATAATAGTGAGTGGGTACCTATACTAAGTCAGTAATAAAATTTCAAAATAATACTTAAACTTGCCAACTCAACCTAAAGTAATTTCAAAAAATAATATCATATTGATTGTTTATAATAGAACTTGAACATTTTTTCGCTGAAAAAACATACATATTAACAATATGTCTTCTCCCGTAAATACAATTTTCAGAACTTTTAATCTCCAGAGAATAAATGTACATGTTTATAATAGACATAAGATAACAATTTAATTAGAGTGGCACCTGTGAGTATTGATATTTGCCCAGTTGAATTCACAGAGCCAAATTTTGATTATCAACGTAGAAAATGTAACATAGCTTATGTCCAAACATTGTATAATTGTATATAGGAACTAAATACAAGCTGAGAAATGTTAAATAACAATATGATAACAAACAAGAAATATAATAATATTTAGCAGGGATTATTGTTTTGGCACTTATCTTGTATACAATTTCTTTTCCGCCATACACTTTTGTAAACAATAATAACTTTGCGTTAAATTCATTATACTTAATTTTACAAAAATATGTACTGTTAGCGTTTTTTGTTGTTAAAGACTAAGTATTTACTAAATTATGCTTTATACAAATTGTAATTATAATAATAAAATATTAATACTTCTTTATTGATAATTTTAAATTTGTTATAAATATATTTTAAAATAATATATGTAGAATGATAAAATGTGTATTGATATACATACTTGTCGTAATTGGGCCTTAGTGGATGGTGATTGTTCAGGAGTTATAATTTTCTCTGGGTTAACACCATATTTTTTTTCTTTTTCTTCTAAAATATTATTAGTATCTGCATTAGAAACATGCAATTTATGTTTAAGTTTTACACCATTTTCAACCTAAAAATAATAAAATCAACATAGTTATTAAATAATATATATCTATTTATTTTTTTTGTGTTCTACTCATATGTTATAAATAATTTTTTATTTTAAGATTTATACATACAGTAGAACCTCAATTATCCAAACCTCTATTACATGAACTCTCTATTATCCAAATAAATATCAAATAAAATTTACAAATCTGAAAATTCTGTTATTCGAACGTAAACAAGCGTTATAGCGATTGTATATGTAATTATGTATTTATTTATCATAAATTAATGTATATAGGTAAAAATTCAATATTATTAATAATAACAAAGTATAAATATGAATATAATATTAGGTATGTATGTTTTTCAATGATAGTATAATCATATTCAATATATTATATAAAATATCTTCATGTAGGTACATAATAGATACTATTAGTTCCCGAACTTTCACGTTTCTGAACTATGTGCGGTTCCAATTTATTAGTTTGGATAGTCAAGGTTAAAGAATTATTTTTCTTTTTTTATAGGAAAAATAAAGTTTTAAATTTAATTTTACAATTTCAATATGTATTTTTTTTTTTTACTTAAAATTTAAATATTACACAAATATTGGAATATAGGTACGTTCATACTTATTTGTAGTACACTTAAATCATTTAGAGCCTATATATAGATTGTATAGGTACCTATCTATAATCTATATATTAATATTATAGAATATAGCTTAGTTGGTTTTGTCCCTGATTTGATAATATAAAAGTACTTAAAAAGCTTATGAAATATTCTATAGGTAAGCCTTTTGATTTCTTACTGAATTACACAAATTTAAATTTAACTAGAATTAGGCCCAGAAATAATGACTTAAGCAAATTAATGTTGTATCTACAAAAGAGCCTTAGAAAAAAAATCATTTTTAACATACATAGGTAGGTACTAAGTTTTTGGTATCCACCAAATTAATAATTGTAATAAGTAATAATGAAAAGAAAATTACACCACTCTTACTACTAAGGATAACTTATAAACGTAGTATGAATGAGTTTTACTTAAGTATTAAATCTTCCCTCTATTTATCTCTACTCTAACCACTTTCCAACGTCAACATCTAACTATCTGTTTTCCTTTTTTATAGAGAATTAAACATTATTTACGATACATTATATATTGAAAGAAAGACTAAATTCATTGACTATATTAACATAGCTAATGTCATCATTAGATCATGAAGATATTATCATTGATGACATTCCAAGAATCAAATCTAAAAAAAAACACATCTAAACAAATTATATACCTATCTAACTATAAATAGCTAAAGTACTACAAATTTACAATTACTAACTTTTATGATATTTAAATGCTTTCCATGACCCATATGTTCCAATCATTTAAAACAAGATACCTACTTAGTTTAAATTTATATTTGATAAAAATAAATGATAGGTATATTTAAATTTTAAATTGAAACATTTGAAAAAATGTAATTTGTTTGGTAGGTACCTAAATTAAATAATTACAAAATATTGAGGAAATATTTTTAGGCCTAGATATTTTGGTGCACAGAAGTGATATTTTTAGTAGGTATAATAGGATAACAAATATTCACTTGTAAAAATGTAATAACAGATGAAAATTGGATATGAATAGGCAATATCTTCATATCTTTAAATATTATTTTCAACTAACCTTTTGCTTTTTAATGCTTTGAAGTACAGAATCATCAAATGATAATTTTATACCAAGTTTGTTAATTTCAACAGTATTGTTCAACAGTTCATTTTTACATAAGTCATGATCGTTGACAGGCCGTTTTCTGTTCTTGATGAAATTGTCTAATGTTTTTTGTTCAGTTTCCATGTTTATAAAAACATAAAAATATATTTGAAAATGTCTAGAATGTAAAATAATTGATTAAATTAATAAAAGTAAAAATTATTTAATTTAATTTACACATAGTATATGAAATTATAAATAACAGTTGAATAATAATTACTTGGGTATATATTATGTAATTGTGTTACCTTTTAAAATGGCACACCAAAGTAAGTAGCTAGGTACCTACAACCTACAACACTGTTCAGTAGCAATGTCGATGGACAATGAACACTGAATATTGGACATAGCTGTAAGCGGTGGTGTGGCGATTCATTTTAAAACAATAAGCCCACTGCAGTGCTAAGAATTATTTTTATCCACCCACCAAAAAAATAAAAAATGTTATCGCTTCTCAAGAAAAATGGTAGGTACCTAACATTATAACAATTTAATAATAGATAAATATAACAAGTCTCATAAGTTTATTTTTCTGTACCAACTAATTTGCAATTAGGACAACTAATTTGTACCTACTTAAAAATGTAAAAATCCTCTATTTTAATTTGACTTTTCAATTGACATTTTTCTTTTTTGATGAAGGTAGACTAACTTATTGGTAATCTTATATTCAATTTTCAAATATTAGAATTAAAAAAAAAATTTTGATGAATTTCCAACTCAAAATAATTTCCAAATTTTCGTGATTTTTACGTATTTTGTCAAAGTTCGCACTTTAAATGCTTATAAAAAAAAATTGTGACCGTATTTTTAATATTTTTCAACTGTGTCCGTAACAATATATTAGGAGCCTTATACCTAGTCAATTTTCAATTTTATACGAATAAAATTGAAAATTGACATTTATAAAACTAAAAAAATTTTAAACTGAAAATTTACGCAAATAACAAAACAAGTAAAATTATTTTGAAAATGATAATACATTAACAATAATACCTACCTCAAGTGCGGTTCTATATAGTGCTAAAATTCCGTATGGGCAACAGACATTACAACAGTACATTTAATATCTATATACATTTATAAATTATAATTAGGTCTTAACTCTTAACTGACTTAACTATAACATTCCTCCCACCCCCAACATTTTCCTTATAAAATATTTATGCTTATAGCCTCCACGGCTCCACGCTCCACTAGTCCACTAATAATTAAATAATTAATAATATTAGCAGTAGGTACATTAGTAGCTTGTTACTAGCTGATCCCACGCACTTCGTTGCCCGTAAAAATTACAACTCTTAAAAGTAATGTTGTTCAACTCCTCTAGTGGATTGCAGACACGCCGATGAGCGGCTATAAGTTCAACTCAGCCACCATTAAGTACTTGGTACTTGGTAGGCAATGTGCGAAAATTCGATTTGATGCGTGCTTGTACAGTTGCACCTGATCTGCCGATTAACCACTAACCACCCACCTATCAAGTATCTACCTACCAGCTGATCCCACGCACTTCGTTGCCCGTAAAAAATTACAACTTTTGAAAAATTGTGGTTTTTCAACTCCTTTTGGGTTAGCCTCCCTGGTAAGCAATCTGATTACGTCAAAATTATCTCCCATTAAATATAAATAATAGTAGTGTTATTACTTTTTATCGTCTAATAATGTTATTATTTATATAACTGAGTTACAAGTTATAATTATAAAATTGATAATTGTAGTACCTATATTACGTATTAATATTTTCGCTAAAAATCATTTAAGATGTTAGGATTCATAAACAGGAATACGATTAATTTAAAAAATATTATAACTCATTCAAAAAATTATATAATTTAATTTCACTGTTATATTTTCCAAATTGAGTTTCTACTTACGTCTTACTGTATTATTATTACTAATGGGTACACCTTCCCATTTATTAATAAATAAATCCTGATCCCGTGCACTTCGTTGCCCGTTAAATGTACCAACTCTCTACGACTCAAACTTTGTTTGATTCGTTTTTTAATATTCGGTGTATGGTGTTCAAAACTTATCTAAACTTTTCCGTTGCCCGAAATAAAAATTCTGATTCGCAGCAGTATATTATCAGGTAGGCAATCTATCTGCGGTATAATAGATAGATCGCGGATGGCGGACCCCGTGCTGTTTGTACGATTGTACGTAAGTTAATGATTTAACTCTAGAGTATCAAAATTATACCAACTTTGTCGTTTTTACTTAATTATGTATAAATACTAATATTATAATCTATACTAAATATATCTATTATATCTATAATGAATCTATACTAATATTATAAATGCGAAAGTTCATATGTTTGGATATTTGTTACTCAATCACGCTAAAAGTTCTGAACGGATTTGAACGAAATTTGGTATGCAAGTAGAAACGAGTTATGATCTAGAGTAAAACATAGGATAGTTTTTATCCCGGACAATGACCTCCAAGAGGGTGTCATATCACTCATGAGTCATAATAGGACATTTTTCCTGTTAACGTGGTTGTTGATTTGATTGCTATACTGTTTGGGAGGAGTAACTGGTAGCAACCAATTATTTATTAAAATAAACATAAACATCTATATATATTGCATTATAAAATTTCAATGTTATAAATGAATGTTTGTGTGTAGATTAGACCTCTGGGAAGAAGATAGGCTAATTTAAAAAGGGTAAAATTTAGTTTTTTTTATTCATCGGATTTTAGTACGGTTAGGTTAGGTTAGGATTTCCGATTTTGTACTGATTGATAAAACCTACAAGACCTCACAACGCTGACGTAGAACGATTAATAACTAATAATAAATAAGTAAAAGCAATATTCTTAAATCAATAAATCGTCAAAGTTTGCATAGTGAATGGTGAAATGGAAAATGAATATCTTTTTATTCATTTTAACATGGCTGCTCTTCAAAATTGGGACCCAAGTCCAGCAATACAAATATGGTTAAGCCAAAACAAGCGCTGCATTAAAGACATACCTAAAGCCAAAGAACAAGAATGGTTTAATGGGATAGAAGAAGACAATTTTAAAGGAAACTGAAAAAAAATTTTAAAAAGAACTTTCTAATATTGTGTTGTGTATATAAATATTATGACAAAAGTAAAGAGGACACTAATTTAACAGATATTAGGTATATTTCAAGTTTATCATTCTATTTTTATTATTTTATAGGCTTATTTAAATAAAATGCCTAATATAGACATATAGTTGATAAAAATCCTTGTAATGAGCCCTGGACAACGATATAGGTAGGTACCTAATATAAATTATAATTAAATAACAGGAAAAATATGCTTCATTAAGATTATTTTATGAAATAGTTGATTACCTAGGTACTATAAACTGGAGTATAAAGTACTATATTATTTATTTGTATTCAATTTGCATTAATAAATTTGTAATAAAAACAATAATTTAAATTTGAAAATAATATTATCGTGTTAATTTTTGTAAACTAAATAGTTTATTTGTAAAATCTCTTTGGTGTCGTGTAATCATGATCCTTATCAAAGCTCCACCCCACGTCGCCTGTAACAGTGTACCACTTTTTGCCTTTCATCATTGAGCATTTCAGCCTTTTAGTTTTTACTAAACATTTGAATAATATTATTTTTTTCATACTTATTAGGTACTTACCTATTTAATAACATACGTATTAGGTTAAATACTTAAATATCAATATAAGTAAGAATATTCAATTGTTCACTGTATATGTTACAGTTATAATATTTGTGAGTTTTTTTACATACACATGCTAAATTTTGAGCAGTTTTATTTTAAATTAGATAGGTGCATGATAAAAAAATTAAAATGTTTTTCTAATTGAAATTATGTGATTCCTTTAGTAGTCAAATGCTAACTACAGATGGATACAAATATTGGGGTCCTCGAGAATGCTGTCATACAGGTGGTGGTCGAGAGTGTTACGCCAGATATGATTGTAGTGTCATACACTGCCATAAATGGGTCTGTTTACCAAGGCATACTGTTGAACAATGTCAAAAGGTAAGATTTGAATTTTATAAATTAAAACTATAAATACATTTGTGTGCACTTTTAGACGTTTTCCATGTGGAAGTGTTCCTATGACAAAACCTCCACTATCGCCCAGAAATTTAAAGACTGAATCTGATAATGACATTTTATATTCTGTAAGTCAACGTTTTACCTATTTCCAAAACACCCCAAACACATTAAAAAAAATTCCCAGTAAAACTAAAAAAGTGAGAAAACCCATGACTGTTCGTCTCAGACCTCGTCAAGTTCTATGTTCAAAATGTAAATCAAATTGTACTGAAAATTCAGACAATGTTGAAACCTCTAAAGATCTTGTTAAAAATGAAAATAATACAATTCCTGAAAAGAGATTATTACGAAGTCATGGACCTGTTCCAGAGTTTCCTATAAAACCATCAGATTCTGTATCGACTGTATCTCAAGTTAAATCTATGTGCCGTACCCTGATACCTAAACTTGTAAAAATTAAATCAAGAGAAATAACAGAGGCACTTAATAATTATTCAAAATTCACTGAACTAGATGAATGGGTAGGTAACAAAAAAGACTGTGAAGATGACTGTGATATTGAAGAAAAAATGGTGTTAAGAAAAAAACCTAGCATTGGATCAATGGAAGATCTATGGGATGAAACAGCATTTGAAGAAACTAAAAAAACACCAATCATAAAAATAACATTTGGATCTCAAGGTGAAGGTACAGTTATGGAAATACCATCCCGTCAAGCTGATGGAGATAGCGAACCAGATAAACTCTTGCGCAAAAGAGCAAAACGTAGAAGACAAGATGGAGAAAAAAGAAAAAAACATAAGAAAAGACATAAAGAACATGAGGATGATTTAGAAATGAATAATTTCTCAATACATTTAAATAATTTTAATTCTAAAGAGGAATATTGTGCAAGAAAAGAAACTAATAGTTCTGAATCAATTAATAATGTAAATGGTCAACTCTCTGATGATGACATTGAATCAAATAGTTCACCTGAACTTGTAATGCCTCAGATAGAAACATCAGACTCTAATTCCTTTTTTGTATTGAAATCGGGTAAAATTCTACATGAAGGCGATGTTGTTTGGGGAAAAGTAAAAGGATTTCCTTGGTGGCCAGCAAAGGTATGTATAGTCGGTAAAATTATAATTTTAAAAGCAGATATTGGTACCTAACTGTTATGTTTTAAATTAAAATTGTTGATATTGACTATTAAGGTATCAAATTTTACTACAAGTAATGGTGAAGAAAATGGGTCATTTGTTAATGTCACTTGGTTTGGTTCTTCTACTACATCTTTTCTTAATTGCGATCAGATTAATCCATTTTTAGATTTTTATAAGGTATGTAAAAAATAATAAAAATATGATGTAGGTACTATAAAAAAAATTTGGTGGAAAATTGATTAGTGCCTAAATAATGTATTAATGAGTAGTTAGAGGCAGGCTGACAAGGTCGATTAATGATTGTTGACTCAATTTTTAATTCACCATTGTTCTTATTTTGGAATAATTTTTGTAACTATTCAATCATAGTAGAAACCATTTATCAAAATTAGTAATTACTTAATATAAAGACAGTGGTGTATTTGTGATTTTCTTTAAGGGAGCAATGATCAATAAAAAAATCCCTCTGCAATATATTGACCTAAAATTACCTTACCAGAAATTGTCATCTATCAAATGTCCAGTAAAAATGTTTTAAGAGAACTTTATTACTTTAGTTTTAAAATAACTAAATAATAATAAAAATAAATGTATTTTTGTTTATTACTTTAGTTTTAAAATAATCAAATAATAATAAAAATAAATGTATTTTTGTTTTATTAAAATGTTCAACTATTTATAAACAAAGATAGTATTAGGTAAAATATTTCTTTCAATTAAATAAATTATTAAAACATAAAACAGGCAAAAATTCGCTGCCTACTGAAAAATGGTGTTGTTTAATTAATGGTTTCCACTATTGTACATTTAAAAATAATTATTTTAAAAATAGTATTTTTTGAAAATATTAAATATTATTGTGATTTTTCAATATTTTTGAGTAGAAATTATTTTTTTATAGTCTCGATTTAACAAACACAAGAAAACAAGTAGTTATAAAGAAGCTATCAAACAAGCAATGGCTATAGCGAAACAACAGCAAAATACAACCAACCAAAATATCAGTTGATAACTGTGAGTTAATAATTATTATATTATTGTTTTATTATCATATCAAATGTTATTTACCCTTAAATTGCTAATTCAAATTATTTTTGTCTTAACACTTCATTTTATTTTTAACTAGTCAAATTTTTGTACATGTTTTGCATCACAAAAAAGGCTTAAGAGCTCTTAGTAAACATTGCTTATATCTCTTGTTGGATAATATAATGAAAGACTTAAACGATAAATTTTGTTTTATATATTAAAAAGTTCCTTATTGGATATAATATCTATTTGAATTTATTCAGAACATTTTATCAATTTTTAATTTAGTTATATTTTTACAATTATAATAATTCCTTAAAATATTTTCTATTATAAAGTAGGGTTTTTTTTTTTTTGGTTAGTAAATGTGTTTGCAATGTTTTTATTATTTTAAACATGAGTAAAAAAAATATTAATTGTGGAGGACCAATAATTGTTTGTATTTATGAATATTTTTTAGGCTATTTAACTAATATTAACATCTTACAAAAATTGTATTTTAATTAACATCAAAATTATGAAGGAAATAACCTTATTCATAACTCACATTTAAGAATTGTTTTTGTATTGTTCAGCACTGAACTTTTTGGTGGTTAGTATATGTTAATCAGTAAAAATGGTGACGTCTAAAAAAAGGACAATTAAAAAATTCATTTTTATAAAGGACAGGGACAAAATATAGACACTAAATAATATTATTGAACATTATAAATTCCCATCAAATACATAAATATTTGTACACATTTTAACTCATTATTTTATTTAATAAATAATTAATGGTTGTTTACAATTTAATATTAAAATAAGTTTAAAAAAAAAATATATTTGTATATTTTTAAATATTTAATTAAAATAGTTAAATATATATTTTCTTGAGTTCTAACATGGATACAGCCTACAGGATACAACTCACAAATCTATTAATTAAGTGAGTATATGTGTGAGATAATATTAACCTATAAATTAATTTAAAATACTGTGATTATTGTGCTTGAGTGATACCTAAAACCAGTTAAAAGTTGCTTGTAATACAATTTAATTAATATAATATGGTCCATTATTTTCAACTAAATTTTTAACATAAATAAATTGTTCAAAAATAAGTTATTTTTCCACATTTTAAACTTAAAGTTATTTATGATTATAACAAATACTGAGTACAAGATTTACTTCTTAGTTAAAATCTATATTTATAATTTTACTTTTAAAAAATCGTTGAGTATAAATAAAAATTGTATCAATTTAATTAATTTAACCTTATTAACAAAATTAAATATGTAATCTGAATTAATAAATATCAAATTATTACATAAATTTAAGAAGTATAAAATTACATATTTTCAATACTTATAATATGTGCATAATAAATATATGAGTATGTATATGTCTTATCAACCTTTACTTACATAGTAATAATTTATAAACGATAAAACATTAAAAAATTATACTCATTAAAGGTGATAATATAAAGTAAACAGTGCCGAATTTTTTTTAAATATTTATAATTTAATTGAAGAATTATACTTAAAATTGAATAAGTCTTTACATTATAAATAAACTACCAAAAATGCATAAATCATTCAAACTACAATGTATATATTTACAACATAATATTATATTACAATATAATTAAAATACAATTTTCATTTGTATCATTTATCTGAAATTATTGTTGTCTGTTCATTAAAACGTTAGTACAATATTACACGCAATCTATGTGTATATTGGGTGATTATTTTATCATTGAACATTCATTATTGCAAAAAGTATAAATGTTTTAGAAAAAAAAAATGTCATGGTTTCTATTTGTTAAAAAACAACATTTTTAAATTTTTCCTTTTTTGAATGACAACATTTAGTTTTTATTTTATCTTTGAAAGCAGAATATTTTTCTGAGCATTTCCATACATAAAAATCAAATAAAACGAGTAATTTATGAGTTATCATTATTTATGGTAGATGAGCAGGATATAATGGAACAATATTTTGGGGGTACCACTCCACCCTATTCATCTACTTTAAATACTGATAACTCATAAGCTACGAGTCCTAAATTCAATTTTTTGTATCGAAATACTCAGAAAAATATTCTGCTTTTGAAGATGATATTAAAATTGTATGTTGCCATTCAAAAAATTAAAAATTAAAAATTATAAGGTTAAAAAATATAGTTTTTTAAAAATAACTTTGTTTTGTGACTTGAAAGTTGAAGCCATATAAAACAAATATTTTCAAAAACATTAATATTTTTTGAATAATGAGTTTTACGTTCAATGAATCACCTGGTATAAAACTAGAATTCGGTGTTTTATGTTTATAAGTATAAAATAATTTCTTATTTGTCATAAATGGACTATAAAATAAAATTGTATAGACTATAGATGTATTTGATAATATAACTAAACAACGTAGTTGTATAATAAATAGGAAATATATGTTAACATTTGTATTTTTAAAAATTAATAGTATTTGGGGAAAAATCATATAATTTCATTATATATAAAGTTTCTGTATGTCTGGGTATATATACCGCATAATTATTATTAACTATTATGTATAATATTTTATTGTTTAATTGTAATACATTATTACTAGATATTAAATCAAAAATGTTAAAATAAAATTGTTACAATGATAAATTTTATAAATTCAATGTACAGATATTTCATATTACATATACCAAAGAGTGAACAATACTAAAAAATCAAAGTTGTCATCTCAGTTACCATTTGCACACTTCAAATTATTCCCATTATAATTTTGGTGAATGTTTTTTAATGTGTACAAATTTTATTTGTCATATAACTATATATATATTTTATTTGTTATTACTTATTACATTATTTATTATTATTATATTTTACATTATTTATTATTATTATATTTTACATTATAATTATTATTATTATTTATATTTTTATTATTATTTAGCCATTCAATGAATTATTAAATATACATGCTTATCATGTCATACTGTAATGATTTAATAATTAACCTTCTGGTCATTA